>NC_141147.1:148542485-148696771 GCF_053477565.2 Lygodium microphyllum | reverse complement strand
GGCATGCATGCCCTTTGCCTCCATAAGGTCTTCTTGAGTAACCATTGACTCCCTTAATCCTATGACATGCTCATGTAAGAGAATTCCAATGTTCTTTAATATATGCATTGGATCAAGTAGATAGTTTATGTTAACAAACACAGATCTAGAGCTAGATTAGCTATGGTGGACGCAGATTAAAGACATGATACATGAGTGAGATGAAAGATTGTAACTCAAGTGAATTAGGTTCCAAGATTAATTAACTTGGACTCATAAACACAGTCTTGAGTGAAAGAGTACTATATATTGCATTGAAATGAGAGCCAAATAAATGCTTTTATAGCCTTTGGGTAGTTCCATCTTCTCCATTGTGATTATGGGATTTTGAGCATCTCTTCCTAGAGCATACATCATTTGTCCATTTTCCAACACCCCCCCTCAAATGATGAGTTCCTGCAACTACCAGCATTGGCCTCCCCTCCCTCTTCATTTTGAAGACATGGTCTGAAGGACTAGCTCATAGGCATCCTAGTCAAATTACAACTTGAAACTGTACATTTGGGCAAGGATTTTACAAGAGTAGATCCACTATGGAAATTTTTTCAAAACAATCTATCAGAGTTGTTGTTAGCAACGAAAACATCTTCTTCTTGCATGAATTGATTTTGATGGTTGCCATTCTGCACTTGTTGTGCTCTTTCGTGGTGGTACTATTCATTGGCTATGTGGCTAGTCTTGCCACCCCACATTAGTGATAGATGACACGATCTTTGTTGTTGTCAATGTTATTCCCTTGGCCTCTTCCTTTGGCTCCATAATTTCATTTGGTAAACAAGAGATATCTCTAGGTGTTGAGACAGTTCCCTTTGTGTGCTTGTTTTTGTGCTTATTTTCTTCATCAAGTAAGGAGTGCTCAATATCTTTTAGTGATAGGTTTGGAACATTGCTTAGAGTTAATACAAGATTTTCATATGGCTCATGGTTTACATTAGCTAGCAAGACTGCTATGGCTTCATCTTCATCAATATTTTTCTTTAGAGTAGCAAGTTGGGTTTTCAAGCTTTTAAATTTGTTGATGTGCATAGTCATGGAGGAGCTATCTTCCACATCCAATTTGTTAAACTACATAAGTAGTTTTACCTTAGATTTTTTTGCTCGAGTCCCAAACATTTTGTCAAGCTCATCCATGCAATAGCTTTGGCATCTCGAATTCTTGAAATGTGGTGTAGCAGATCATCTATCAACCCCCAAGTAATAATGCCTAGGGCCTCACTGTTCATTCTCTTCCAAGCTTTGGTCTTTGGTTGGGCTTCTTCAAGAGTCCCACCATCTACATCTTCTTTCCTACCATCTGCATCTCCTGCATCATCTTCAAACAAATCCCATAGGTCAGTGCGCATGAGATGATACATAGTTTTTTATTTCCAGGCATGAAAACCTTTGCCATTAAATTTGGCTATTGGCTCTAGATCAAACATCTTGAGATAAAGAGGTCTTACCATGAGTTTATTATACACTCGGGTAGTAGTGTCTATCCTTTTACAATGAGGTTTTATAAAGAGTGTGAATATAGATTGGCAATCTGATTTAAGACATTGATGTGGCAGTAGTACAATATGAGCAAGCTTTCACCAATAAGCTCAAGGTGTGAATGAGGGTTTATGAGAGGGAGCTCGTCTGAATGGGCTTTATAAGGGATAACCTTTAATCTTAGTTTTTAGTGGCTAGAGATTAAAGAGATTTTTAAAAATGTGATGAAGCATGAGCAGCAAAGTGCAAGGCGCAGTTTTTCAATACCTCTTGGAATGCATTCATTTGTGACATCTATGAAGAGACTAACTCATGTACTATTCGATCAAACACAAAGCTTTGAGCTTTACTCCATAAGCCACAAAAAGCCACCTCTTCTTTCTCTTCTATGTCTCTATAAGAGAGAAGCGAACCCTTTGCTTAAGAAGACCTTGAGCTTTTGGCAAGGAAGTAGACCCTTTGCTTGTGATTGGAAGCACCCAACTTGGTTTCAAGTGAGCTTCAAGCAAGCCCCTTGCTTAGCGCCTCCAATGTGAGCTTCAAACCAACTCTCCTAAAGAGATAGATATCACCACATGTAGCTCGAGAGATTGAGATGTCAAGTAGACCTTTGATGACAAAGAAAATGATGAGATAGTAAAGGTTGAAGTGTATGCAAGGAAGAAGGAGAAAGCATCTAATCCTAACTAGCTAAGTAGCTCAGCTAGCTTTGATACCACGTTAACAAACATAGATCCAGAGCTAGATTGGCTATGGTGGATGTAGATCATAGACACAATACATGAGTGAGATGAGAGATTGTAACTCAAGTGAATTAGGTTCCAAGATTAATTAACTTGGACTTATAAACATAGTCTTGAGTGGGACAAAAGAAGAGTACTATATATTGCATTGAAATGAGGGTCAAATACATGCTTTTCTAGCCTTTGGGTAGTTCGATCTTCTCAATTGTGCTTATGGGATTCTAAGCATCTCTTCCTAGAGCATACATCATTTGTCTATTTTTCAAGAATTTATAGGTATCCTAGTAGGGCAAAGTGTAGAATGTAAAATAGCTCCTCGTTCCAAATGGCAATGTTTCACCACCTTTCCTCTACAAAGTCTTCTAGTGGTAGTTACCTTGTGCTTGAGAAAACTAGGTTGAAGCTCATGCTCCTCTAAACAAAAGGATCTTGATGAAATTCATATGCTATCTTCTTGAATGACCTCAATCTTTCTGCATTCAACATTGGTCAACATACATGGCAGCCATGGTAACTACAAACAACAAGACCTATATGATTTCAAGCTTAGTATAAAATATATAGAACAACAAGACTATTCACAAATCATCTTTAACTATTGATGGGTGTGTGTGTGTGTGTGTGTGAACCATGCATAATCCATATAAGATTCCTTATATTTGCAAATTTCTTTGCTTGTCATCACACCAACTCATATCTATCACTAGGGGAAGCCATGGTAACCACTAACCATGTGACATGCATGATTTCAATCTTAGTACATGATGTATACAATAACAAGACTATTCAAAATCATCTTTCACTATCGATGGTACTACAGAGGGAGTGATGTATACCTCCATTCTCCATACCCAAATTAGTTGTGTATAGTCGATATTAAGATGCCTTAAATTTGCAAATTTCCTTGCATGTCAACCTATTGACTTATATTTATTACTAGTACACCTAACCATAATACTTGAATCTCCTCAACTAGAGGTTAGAGATACATATCCATATTTTTACCTTGTGTCCACTAAGAATTAACAAAATAAGAATAAGATGATTGTTCTTAGTTGTAAGTGATAATGTAGTCCATCATAGCCCCATGCCAAATACTATACATAGTTGCTCACAAGCCACAAGGATTGATCCCATCCATTACAAGGCCCAATCTCTAATGTTAAGGCTCTTGTCCTCCATATATTTCCACACATTGTAATCATAGGAAAATGTACACGCCATTAGAGAGATGATTTTTGGACTGCCATGACATAAGGACTAGCAATTTTTTAGATTTAAATATGTGTCAGATCTATGGTATGAGACAAAAATGATGGAGACCTTTCAGTGGTACTATCTCACCTTGCATATCATTTCAAATACTACCCATCATCACATTTTGGACACACATTCAAGTCTCCATATTCATTTTTGAAGAGAATGCAATCATTAGGGCTATGTTATGGTCATACTTAACTTTCATAAGATCTTCATTTATACCAACAATCATTTTGATGAATACTTCAATGCACATTCCAAATATAATGCCAACCCCATGAAATTTAGCTTGGGGTCATCGAAAACTATTGTTAAAATGCTATTCATTTCACTTTGCTAATTTTCTCAATCTCTTAGATTATAGAGGTAATGAAGTTGGAAAAAAGGTAACTATATAAGAAACCCATAATGCTTTCTTCAACAAGTGTGTCAATTATGGAAGACTATCCTAACATGATGAATAATGAACAATCCCCTCCCTAAGAAATAGTCTTATAACAATGATGGAAGACTATCCTAACATGATGAATAATGAACAATCCCCTCCCTAAGAAATAGTCTTATAACAATGAGAAATAAGCATGCCCCACAATTTATTGATCTTTCGAATGATTTTTATTGACATCAAGATAAGGGCTTACCCTATTAAAGTGAGAATGACGTTAAACTTTCTAGAATTTAATGAGGACGAGGTATCAATTGATGAAAGCCAATGCACACAAAGTAAAAACTCAGTCGAGGGGTATTCTGACACTAGATTTTAGTGCAAGTTTAAGAAAAACAAGGACCTCAATATATATGCCAGTATAATAATTAGTATTTGCATTGGATTTGTCGTTGGGATTTGTGTTGAAATTTACTAGCACGCATATGGCTAGGAAAGTGGAGAAGCTATGGGTTGATTATTTCCAATGAGGATTTATCTTATTGAGTTCTTCTCCATGGGATTCACCTCAGATAAGTTACTCATGGATATATATGTGCATCACGTGGGTTCAAAATAAGGTATTTTTAAAATGCCATTTTTATACATTTTTTATATACAGAAGGATGTAATATAAAGGGATTATTTATAGATTGAATAGAAAAGGTTATGTTTTATTCAAGAAAAATTCACAGATTCGGATATTTATAAATAGGCCTTGAACACATGTGATGTCTAGGATATACATATAGTAACTTCCACAAGGGATTCACTAATATTGTTGGTGAAGAAGGATGACCTCATGCATATGTGCATAGACTATCATGATCTAAATGCAAGCACAATAAAAAATAAGTATATGCTTCCTAGTTTTGATGAATTATTTGATCAACTTAAAGAAGTATAATCTTGGGTAAGTTACTCATGAACATATGTGTGCATCACGTGGGTTCAAAATAAGGTATTTTAAAAATACCATTTTTATACATTTTTAACATACTGAAGGGTGTAATATAATGGGGTTATTTATTGATTGAATAGAGAAGGTTATGTTTTATTCAAAAAAATTTCACGGATAAGGATATTTATAAATAGTCCTTGAACGCACGTGATGTAGAGGATATACATGTAGTAACTTCCTCGAGAGCATGATACACTAGTAATATTGACTTGAGGTTAATGCACCATCAAGTGTGAGTACACATAGAGGATGCACCCAAAATGGTGTTTTCAATGTGTTTTTGCTAGTATGAGTTTTTGCTATGCCCTTTGGCCTAGTACAACATTCATCACACTTACAAATAGTGTCTTACATCCACATCTACGAAAATTGATAATTGTTTTTCTTGATAATACCCTTATTTACTGTCCCTCTAGAAAAGAACCATAAAACACCTTTGCTTAATCTTTCATTTGCTTGACAAGCATAAACTCTATGCAAGAAAACCAAATGTGAATTTTCCAAGATGGATGTTCACTATCTTAGCCATTAATATCCAAAGAAGCTATTCGAATGGATCTATGGCCTCATCCTACAAATCTTGAGGAATTACAAATATTCATTGGTTTAGTAGGATTTTATCAAAATTTATCAAAGATTATGCTAAAACAAATTTTCCTATGATGAAACAATTGAAAGCTTGAGGTCGCACATTCTCTTAAGGTAAGGAATAACAACACAGGCTTGATAAACTCAAAGTAGCTATTTCTACTGCAACAATGCTACTTATAGTGGATCCATGCAAACCATTTGTAGTGGAAGGAAATGCATGCCAGTGCCACATCCATTGGAGCCATGCCATTCCCAAAAGGTAGACCTATGGCTTTGAAAGTCAAAAGAGAAATAGGATTTAATGGAATTATTTCACATATAAACATGAGTCCTATGTGATTATTTATGCTTTGAAAAATAGCACAATAACTTATTGTCAAGATTGTGGGAGAGAAGGAAGGAGTCTCACTTGTAGCTTTCTTGCTTGCACAATGGGGGAATACACACAAGGGTGGAGGCTGAAAAACAGTTTTCCTCTTCTTAGTTGTGTAAGCCAAAATAACTCTAATACAAAGAAATAGAAGAACCCTATATATGGGTCTCAAACCAAACTCAACAAACTAAGGTGGCATACTAACTGAGCCACGAACTAGAGTAGATAAGGATAGCTATCATGTAGCTATTATTCATTGGCGATGTACCAACCGCATCTGCAACTGACAAGTTGGTGACATAAATGCACAACGGTCACCCTGGCATATCACGAGTGGAGCTCGATATCTCAACACTCCCCCTCGAGCTCAATCCCAATTCTTACACACCAAGTAGGTCTCTGAACTTGCGCAGCTTCTCTGCGCCCAATGCCTTCGTAAATATATCAGCTACCTGATCCTCTGTGCTGACATAAACTAGATCAATAAGACCTAGTAAAACCCTCTCCCGCAAATAGTGATAATGCACCTCAATGTGCTTTGTTCTAGCATGATAGACTGGGTTATTTGCCAAGTGTATACTACTCATGTTGTCACAATAAATGACAACTGGCCCATCTGTAGACTGATGCATATCATAAAGTAGCTTATGCAACCAAGCTACCTCACATGCAGCCATTGCTGCACCCCTGTACTCAGCCTCTGTGCTGGATAAGGCAACTGTAGGCTGTTTCTTGCTGCTCCAAGTGACTGCAGCACTCCCAAAAGAGAACACATATCCATTTGTAGATCGTCTATCAGAAATGCTACCAGCCCAATCAGCATCAGTGTATCCATGCAACTATATCTGAACCCCAGTCTCATAAAGTAGTCCATACTGCAATGTGGACTTCACATACCTGAATATGCGTCTAGCCGCATCCAAATGCGGTTTCCTTGGAGCCTGTATAAACTAACTTACTGTTGAGATGACAAGCTCAACACATGCGGACATTGATGATGGACCGCCTGGTTAGATGGGTCCACACATCTACACTTAGCACGTCGGTGGTCATTATGACTCTCACATGGCCACTGACTCATTACTTATTATGTTCAGGTTGTTACACCTATTTACAGCTGGCATAGTTATAGCGCCAGTCGACTAGTGTAGTCGGTTATGCATTGTTTGACTTAGTAGGCCACTTTCCTTTTATGTTGTATCTTATCTATACTTTGTGTACATTGTAAAGAGTGTGGAAGAAGAAGAAGAAATCAGCAAGAAAACGTTTTGGCCTCCATCTCTCTTCTTGTCTCTTGAGTGAGCTTCTCCTTGTGCATTCTGTGTGTGTTTGGCGTAGCATCTTCAGCAACCCCCTCCACCACACGATTCTTGACATGGTATCAGAGCCGCGCCATTGAGAGAGGCTGATTTCAAAGGTTGAAGCAAAGGAGAAGAAGAAAGGTTCGAGCAAGCAAGCCACGGGTAAGAAGCTCTCCCATCCTTCAACTCTTTCTCTTGGATAGTGCCTGTGGAGGCACTGGAAGTAGGGCAGAGCAAAAATCTCAGATTGCAGTGAGATTTGGTGTGCGCGAAGAGCACTGTGTATTCTGCAGATCAGCCCTTTAGGGCTATTCCGCAATTATTTTGGGCATCTGGGGCCGTTTCAGGGCCCGTTTTAGAGCCGCAAGGTTGCGAACAGCAGTTTCAGGGTACGCTATGACTTCGACTGTATTGACTGAAAGTGGGTGCGCAGGTTACAGATTTCAGATCTGTAAGTTCAAAGGTGTTTACCAGTGATTAAACACAAGGTTTATCTGCAAAAAGGTTGTAGATTGCATGTATTGTTGAGCAGACAATTAAAAAGGCTGTCTGGTGTATTGCTGTGCACTACAGGTCCAGGGTTGCAGAGTATTTACTTGTTGTTGGTATTAATTTTGTGATAATGGCAGAGAACAGTGGAAGCCCTATCATTGAGAAGCTCGACAAGAACAACTACCCTTCATGGAAGTTCCGTGTCACGAACTTCCTTATTGGAAAAGGCCTCTACGAATTTGTTTCAGGTGAAGAAAAGGAACCGGAGATGAGTGATCCTCCAACTGCAGAAGAGACAAAGGCACGGAAGGAATGGAATGCAAAGGATAAAAAGGTCATGTATTGGTTGTCTGCAGTAATTGACAATAATATACTGGGACACATTAGAAATGCAGAGAATTCATATGCAGCTTGGACCATACTTGAAAGTATGTTTTCTGTAAATACAAAGGCACGAAAGATTCAACTCAAGCAAGAGTTGAATACATTAAAGAAAGGGAAGATGTCTATTAATGAGTATGCATTGAAGGTAAGAAGCATTGTAGATGCATTGGCAGCGATTGATGCAATGCCCGATGATGATGATTTGGTGTCGTCTACCTTGGGTGGACTTAACAATGAAAAGGCTTGGAAGTCTTTTGCAACTTCTGTATATGTCAGAAAGCCATTTCCAGATTTCGATGAGTTGGTCTCCCTTATGATCACTGAAGAGATCAACATGCAGAGTGAGACATCTGAAAGAAGTGGTGAACAGGTCCAAGCTTTCTACTCCAGTTCAGGAAGGGGTTGTGGCAGGTTCTCTTCAAGAGGCCGTGGTACAGGACGTGGTAGTGACAACCAACAAAACAGATTGAATCAGCAATTTGGCGATATGCAGGTTTCAGGAGGTCGTGGTAACTTTAGAGGCACGGGGAGCTTTAGAGGAAGAGGTGGATGGTAGAACAGAGGTTCTAACAACTCTGGTATTGTGTGCCACTACTGTGGCAAAATAGGTCATATTGCAGCCCAATGTTATGCTAAGAGAGATGATATCCACAGTGGTAAGTTGCAGCAAGGAAACTATGCATCGTCTTCATGACGGAATGAAGACAAAAATGAACGTTTGTTCGTTATGCAGCATATGCTGAATGCTGTTACAGGAAAGGGAACACATGAAGATGTTTGGTATGTTGATTCAGGTGCATCCAATCATATGACCAGCCATGCAGAATGGTTTGGAGAGATGCAAGATTTGCAGAATGCAGGTTATGTGCAAACGGGTGATGACTCATGCCACCCAATTTCACACATTGGAAAAGTTCCCTTGTCCTTGCATGATGGTAAGACAAAGAGTCTTTCAGATGTATTACATGTACCATCTATTACAAAGAACTTGGTGTCAGTTGGTCAAATGGTAGAGCAAGGGCTGCAAGTCAGATTTAATGCAAAGGGCTACTTTGTAGAAGACTTCAATGACAAGTGCAGGTTGGTAGCAAAGGGAAGTAGAGTTGGACGTATGTTCACTCTAGATGCTGGAATTCCTACTATGAATGCGGCTATGTATGCCAAAGGAAAAGGTGTTGTTGCAGACATTGAAATTTGGCACAAACGCATTGGACATGCAAATGTACAAAGGCTAAAATTAATGCAGTCCAAAGGGTTGGTTACAGGTTTGCCTACATTTAAAGTTGCAGAATTTCAGAAGGTATGTGAAGCATGTCAGTTTGGTAAGCAGGCAAGACAACCCTTTTCACATGACAGAGATGTAAGCAAAAATATCCTTGATGTTGTGCATACAGACATTTGGGGGCCTACACAAAATGTATCTCTTGGAGGTAGTTCATACTTCGTCACATTCATTGATGATTGTTCTAGAAAGCTATGGGTATATTTTATGAAGGAAAAGAGTGAAGCGTTTGAGCACTTTAGAACTTTCAAGGCTGCAGTTGAAAGAGAAACAGGCTTGAAAGTAAAGTGCCTGAGGTCAGATGGAGGGGGAGAGTACCTCTCAAATGAGTTCAGTGATTTTCTGAGGTCTCATGGGATAAAGAGACAGTTCACATGCAGGTATACCCCACAGCAAAATGGGGTTGCAGAAAGGAAAAACAGGCATATTGCAGAAGTTGCACGCACCTTGATGGCTAAAAAGAATATGCCTAAGCATTTTTGGTCTGAGGCAGTTCATACTGCTGTTTATATTATGAACAGAACTCCCACAGCTGCAGTTCATGGTATGACCCCCAAAGAATGTTTTACAGGTAAGAAGCCTGATGTTTCACACTTGAAAGTATTTGGCTGCATTGCGTATGTTCATGTGCCAGATGAGTTGCAGAAGAAACTGGATCCAAAGGCTGAAAAGTGTGTCTTTATTGGATACTCTTTAGAGCAGAAAGGGTATCGTTGTTACAACCCTGTCACATGTAAGTTCAAAGTGAGCAGGGATGTCATCTTTGATGAAATGAGCAGTTGGTATGCATCTAGTGGTGATGCATTGGATGTTGATGATGATCATGACACTCATGCGCAGGCTGAAATGCAAGAATCACGGACTCTTAGTGGACCAGAGACATCATCTGGTAGTCCTTGGTCTGGGAGACTAAGGAGTACCTCTACATCTTCGAGTGCATCTAGTAGCACTACATGTAAAGACAAAGGAAAGAATAAAGTGTCAGAAGGCATTGATGCAGTTCTTGATGGAGACTCCAGTGGCTCAGAGAGCATTCTATTCTTACCATGCCTATCATAAAGAATTTTTCTTATTTCTAAGAAAGTTGGGCGTTGCCTAAGCAACTAAAAAAAGAAAACTTTTGCTTGGATGATGAGCTTGGCATTCCTTTAGTGAGGACTCTAGGTGTGCAGAGAGCACGTGTTAATGCAAAGACTCCATTGAGTGATCCAGTGGTACGCAGGTCTAGCAGGGTGAGATACCCTGTTAAAAGATTTGGTTTTGAGGGTTATGCAGCTCACCATTATGCTTATATGGTGAAACTAGTTGAGGATGTTGAGCCCACATGTTTTGAGGAGGCTGTTGGTCATGCTCATTGGGATGCATCAATGGATGAGGAGATGGCTGCATTAGAGGCCAATAAGACTTGGGATCTAGTATCATTGCCGAAGGGAAAGAAAGCTATTGGATGTAAGTGGGTTTATAAGATTAAGCACAATACAGATGGTTCTATTAGCAGGTACAAAGCTAGGCTGGTTGCAAAAGGCTATGCGCAAACATATGGCATAGTTTATGATGAAACCTTCAGTCCAGTTGCTAGGATGGCAACTGTCAGATGTATGATTGCTTTGGCAGCAGCCAAAGGTTGGAGGTTGCAGCAAATGGATGTAAAGAATGCCTTCTTGCATGGTGATTTGTAGGAAGAAGTGTATATGGATCAGCCAGCAGGTTATGAAGATTTAGAGCATCCCACATATGTGTGCAGGTTGAAGAAGGCACTCTATGGGCTCAAGCAAGCACCTAGAGCATGGTCTGACAAGATCAGAGAGTATCTTGTCAATATTGGCTTTTATGTTTCTGATGCTGATCACTCACTTTATGTGAGAAAGGGAGATGCAGGTTTGGTCATCATAGTCATCTATGTGGATGACTTGATTATTACAGGTGATAGTGATAGTGGAATTGCTGAAGTCAAGGGCTGTTTGAAGATGAAGGATTTAGGTGAACTAA
This sequence comes from Lygodium microphyllum, assembly GCF_053477565.2. Taxonomy (NCBI): domain Eukaryota; kingdom Viridiplantae; phylum Streptophyta; class Polypodiopsida; order Schizaeales; family Lygodiaceae; genus Lygodium; species Lygodium microphyllum. The sequence continues at coordinate 148,685,459 of NC_141147.1, read as the reverse complement.
GGTACTTCCTTGGCATTGAGGTGATCAGATGTGATAATGGTATATGGTTGTTCCAAAGACAGTATGGCTTGGATATGTTGCCCAAGTATAGTATGACTGCATGCAAACCACTTTCAGTCCCGTTGAAGCAGAATGTAAAGCTGAGTGCTGATGTTGGGGATGAGATAGAAGACCCTACTATGTTCAGGAGGATAGTGGGGAGTTTGATCTACATGACCATTACAAGGCGAGACTTGAGCTATGCTGTTGGTCTTGTGAGTCAGCTTATGCAAGTACCTAGAAAGCCACATTTGGATGCAGTCAGACGCATATTGAGATATGTGAAGTCCACATTACATTATGGACTTTTCTATGAGGCAGGTACAGATGTACAGGTGTTTGGATACACAGATGCAGATTGGGCTGGTAGTATGTCTGATAGAAGATCTACCAGCGGATACATGTTCTCTCTTGGTAGTGCAGCAGTTGCATGGAGCAGCAAAAAGCAATCTACAGTTGCTTTGTCGAGTACAGAGGCTGAGTATAGAGGTGTTGTTGTTGCAGCATGTGAGATAGTATGGCTGCAAAAGCTATTGGCTGGTTTGGATGTCCAGGTGGAAGGTCCAGTTGTCATTTATTGTGACAACATGAGCAGTATACAGTTGGCTAGGAACCCTGTGTTCCATGCCAGGACAAAACATATTGAGGTACACTACCACTTTGTGAGAGAGAAGGTACTAGCAGGTGAGATTGACTTGGTGTATGTCAGCACACAGGATCAGATAGCTGACATCTTCACGAAGGCCTTGGGTACAGAGAAGCTTCAAAAGTTTCGAAGCTTACTTGGAGTTGCAGAGATGCAGTTGAGCTTGAGGGGGAGTGTTGAGATGACAAGCTCAACACATGTGGACATTGATGATGGACCGCCTGGTTAGATGGGTCCACACGTCTACACTTAGCACGTCGGTGGTCATTATGACTCTCACATGGCCATTGACTCATTACTTATTATATTCAGGTTGTTACACCTATTTACAGCTGGCATAGTTATAGCGCCAGTCGACTAGTGTAGTCGGTTATGCATTGTTTGACTTAGTAGGCCACTTTCCTTTTATGTTGTATCTTATCTATACTTTGTGTACATTGTAAAGAGTGTGGAAGAGGAAGAAGAAATCAGCAAGAAAACGTTTTGGCCTCCATCTCTCTTCTTGTCTCTTGAGTGAGCTTCTCCTTGTGCATTCTATGTGTGTTTGGCGCAACATCTTGAGCAACCCCCTCCACCACGCGATTCTTGACACTTACCAATCCAACAGCATAGCTCAAATCTGGCCTGGTAATAGTCATATAAATCAAACTTCCTACTATGCGTCTGTACATAGTAGGGTCTTCCAGAAGCTCACCTGCATCTGTGCTCAGCTTCACATTCTGCTCCAAAGGAACTGAAATAGGCTTACAGCCTGTCATCCCATATTTGGATAGCATGTCCAATCCATACTGCCTTTGCAAGAGCTGTATCCCACTTGGTGATCTAATCACCTCAATGGCCAAGAAATAACGCAGCTCTCCCAAATCCTTCATCTCAAACTTCTGCTTCAATAGCATTTTCACATGAATGATATCTTCATCACTGTCACCTGTCATAATCAAATCATCAACATAAATGAAAAGTAGCATAATACATTTCTCTGTTTTTTTCACATAAAGTGCGAAATCTGCCTTGGAAATCTGAAAGCCAATAGTGACAAGATACTGTGCTATCTTGTCAGACCATGCTCTAGGTGCTTGCTTCAAGCCATACAAGGCTTTCTTCAACCTGCAAACAAACTCAGGATGAACATCATGCACATAACCTGGTGGCTGCTCCATATAGACCTCTTCTTGCAAATCACCATGCAAGAAGGCATTCTTTACATCCATCTGATGTAAAGACCATCCCTTTGATGCAGCCATAGCAATGACTGCTCTTACGGTTGCCATCCTTGCAACCGGACTGAATGTTTCTTCATAGTCAATGCCATATGTTTGTGCATACCCCTTGACTACTAATCTTGCCTTGTATCTGTTCACAGAACCATCTGCATTGTGCTTCACCTTATAAACCCACTTACAGCCAATTGCATTCTTACCTTTAGGCAAAGGTACCAATTCCCATGTAGCATTTGCTTCCAAGGCATCCATTTCTTCATCCATGGCTTTCTCCCATTTTTCTTTTCCCATGGCTTGCTCAAAAGAAGTGGGTTCTGGTTCCTGTATCACTTTGACCATATATGCATAGTGAATGGCTGTAAATCCATCATATTTCAGCCTATCCACAGGATACCTAGCTCTCATAGACCTACGCAAAGTAGGTTCACTCCCAGGTGCTCTCAAAACATCCCTGGTCTTCCTTACTCCAGGTGTAACAATAGAAGGAATACCCAACTCATCATCAATGCTCTGTTCTGAGCCACTGGATTCGCCATCCACATAAGAGTGACCTGCATTCACATCAAACATGGGCTGATCTACCTTCTCTTTTCCTTTTCGTGAAACCTGCATACCACTATCTGCATTGCTTTGAGAAGATTATCCTAATCTCAATCTGCCTGTCCATGGTGAAGAATGTGAACCACTGCTAGAGGACACTCCAAGTCCACTAATATTTTGTGACTGCTACTGTGAATTCTATGCAGCATTACCATTTTGTGCATCTACATCATCAATCACATTTACTGGTTTATACCAACTACTCATCTCATCAAAAACAACATCTCTGCTCACTGTAAACTTACCAGTAGAAGGGTTATAACATCTATACCCTTTTTACTGCAAAGAGTAACCAATAAAGATGCACTTCTCAATTTTTGGATCCAACTTGGATCTCAACTCATCTGGCACATGAACATAAGCAATGCAACCAAAGATTTTCAAATGAGAAATATATGGTTTCCTACCAGTATACCTCTCCTCTGGAGTCATTCCATGTATTGCTGCAGTGGGAGTCCTGTTCATTATGTAGACTGCTGTAGCAACTGCTTCAGCCCAGTAAAAATCTGGCAAGTCTTTTTCGTTGAGCATGGCACGAGATACCTCTTCAATATGCCTGTTTTTCCTTTCTGCAACTCCATTTTGTTGTGGGATATGACTGCATGAATATTGTTGCTTTATGCCATGCTCCTGCAGGAACCTTGCAAACTCATTTGAGAGGTACTTTCCCCCTCCATCTGACCTTAGGCATTTTATTTGCAGGCCTATTTCTTTTTCAACCATAGCTTTAAGAGTTTTGAAATGCCCAAAAACTTCACTTTTCTTTTTCATAAAATACACCCAAACTTTTCTGCTATAGTCATTAATAAAACTGACAAAATAATGACAGCCTCCAAGAGATGCAGCTTTAGTAGTCCACACATCAGAGTGGATTAATTCCAATGGCTTCTTACTCTCTTGAACATGTCTAGGAAATGGTTTCCTTGACTGTTTTCCAAACTGACAGGCTTCACATACCTTATGCATTTCTGCAACCTTGAGTTTAGGCAATTCTGCAACAATATTTTGGGCCTGCATTGATTTAAGTCGTTGTACATTAACATGAATGCATTTATGCCAGATATCAATATCTGCAACTACACTGGTCCCATGTGCAAACATTGTTGCACTCAATTCAAACATGTCTGCATCCAACGTAAACATTCTGCCCTTCTTCTTTCCTTTTGCTATCAAGCGACCTTTATTTTTCATATCCTCAACAAAGCATCCATGAGGATTAAATCTGACCTGCAAGCCCTGCTCAACCATTTGACCAAGAGAAACCAGATTCTTGGTGATATTCGGGACATGAAATACATCGGACAGGTATTTCTTTTTTCCATCCTGCATAGACAAATGAATTTTTCCAATCTGCATAATAGGATGTGCAGTATCATCACCAGTCTCCACAAATCCTAGTTTTTCCATTTTCCTTGCATCCTCCATCCATTCTGCATGACCTGTCATGTGGTTTGATGCACCTGAGTCAACATACCACACATCGTTGCTTTCTTCTACACTTATCACAGAATTGTTCATGTGCTGCACCATAAACAAATGCTCATTTCTGTCATCACCTTGTCTACTACAAGATGCATAATTTCCTTGTTGCAGTTTTCCATTCATGATGTCATTCTGCTTTTTATAGCAGTCTTTAGCCATATGACCCATTTTACCACAGTAGTAGCATTCAACATTACTGTTTGCATTTTGGCCTCTTTGCCATCCACCACGACCTCTTTGGCTCCCCCTGCCTCTAGAGTTACCACGTCCTCCTCCATAGGACTGGTTTTCTTGAGTTTGCTGCATATTCTGATTTCTACCACGGCCTCCAAATCGGCCTCCTCTACCTCTTCCAGCATTTGAGTAGAAGACAGCTTCTTTTGAAGTTCCTCCTGAAGAAGATGCACCACCATTTCTATACTCCTCAGAAATTAGAAGAGCAATCAACTCCTCAAAATCAGGAAATCTTTCACGGACGGAAATGGATGTTCGGAACTGTGCATAATCCTTTCCTAGACCATTCAAGGTCACAGAAACTAAATCATCATCTTCCACTGGCGACCCAATGGAAGCAAGTGCATCTGCAATCTTCTTCACTTTCATGTGGTAGTCATTGATGCTCATGCTTTCTCTTTGCACATTATGCAACTCTTGCTTGAGCTACATTTTCCTGGCTTGCGTATTTGTGCTATACATTTTTGACAAAGTATCCCATGCCTCCTTTGGCGTACTTGCATCCTGAATATGCACAATCATAGAGTCTAAAATGCTGATAGACAGCCAATACATGACTTTCCTGGCTCTCTCATGCCATGCTTCAAAATGCCTACATTTGCTGTTGATTGGGAACATCAGGAAGAACTGGTTCTTCTTCATTTCCTGCAACAAATTCCCAATATCCTTTTCCCATAAGGAAATTCGTCATTCTAAACTTCCATGCTTGGAAGTTGTTCTTGTTAAGCTTTTCAGTGACAATCTGTGAGAGAGAATCAAACGCCATTACAGAACACTGCAAAAAAGTTCTATCACTGCAAAGAACACAGCTTCTGCCTCATAAGGGCTAATATGCAAAACTGACGAAAGTGGTATTTGACCACACAGTCACTTCCTAGTGACGATTTTGCATCAATAGGCAACAAGGATGATTCTGTAACTCCCAACGTCTCTGCACATGAGCATACGATGCAATTTCTGTGGTAACTTTTCACCGACCTGTAGAACAGTGGTCGCACAGCATAAAACTGGGCCTTTTCTTGAGTGCGTGCAGAAAACTTTCGCCTCCAAAACAGGCCCCGAAATGGCCTCAAATCAAAAAAACAGGGTCGCCGAGGCTAAAGCTCTTTCCCGCAGCATATACTGCCCTCTTGCTTCACTGCGAAGGGCGTCTCAACCTGAGACAATGCACTCTTGCAATTTCTGGCAGTGCTATCTTAAGAGATCTGCTCCCAAAACAGAAAATGAAAGCAACACTGCTCCTCTTACCAGAACACCGCGAGCTTGGCTTGCTTTCTTGAGCTCCTTACCACGAAAAAGGCTCTAATACCATGTCAAGATTGTGGGAGAGAAGGAAGGAGTCTCACTTGTAGCTTTCTTGCTTGCACAATGGGGGAATACACACAAGAGTGGAGGCTGAAAAACAGTTTTCCTCTTCTTAGTTGTGTAAGCCAAAAGAACTCTAATACAAAGAAATAGAAGAACCCTATATATGGGTCTCAAACCAAACTCAACAAACTAAGGTGGCATACTAGCTAAGCCACGAACTAGAGTAGATAAGGATAGCTATCATGTAGCTATTATTCATTGGCGGTGTACCAACCGCATCTGCAACTGACAAGTCGGTGACATAAATGCACAACGGTCACCCTGGCATATCACGAGTGGAGCTCGATATCTCAACACTTATATGGTCCTTTATTTGAGGTAATTTTTTAATCAATAAAGTATTAAGTGATTTCCTATCCAAAGGGATTTCAAGGGAAGAAAGACTAGATGGATCAAAATCCTTTAAGAGTTTGATTACATGCAATGTTATCACAAAGGTTAAAACAATGTTCACACATGCTCTATGTAAAATGCATATGATTCTATCGCTCTTATTTTAAGTGTTGAAAACTGATTTAAGAAAAATTTTACAAGGCAAATGTGAACATGACGAGTCTTTCAAAAAGGTGTGGAATGTGGGTTAAAACAAGGAACTCCTCACCAATCTATTACAAGATGTGAGTTTCACATGTTGTTATAAGTGATAATCTCAATCGATGGAAGAATTTTACCATCAATGATGGACACTTGCTTCATGAGGGTTGGATATGTGTACCTATGACTCAAACACAAGATGCCAAAATTGTTTATGAGTATCATGATAGTCTTAGTGCACATCATCCAAGGAAAAGAAAGACCTATGCACATGTATGTAGCCACATTTATTGGTCTCAAACACATTAATAATATAGAAAAAAATGTTATTTATCAAGTGAAAAAAGTTTAGCATGTTAAGGAAGGTGTAATTTTGCATGCTTTAAAGCTTTCTAATGGCAAGTGGGACTATATTTCTATGGATTCTATTGTTGGACATCATATTACCAATCATGGTCATGATGCCATTAGGTAGTAGTGGATAAATTCATGAGGTGTGTAGATTTATTCCAATAAAAATAATAGTCAAGCCTTCAAAATTAGCATATCTAATGGTGGAGAATATTTATAGGCTATGAGTGATGCTAGTAAATATTGTAAGCCATCATGATCAAAATTTTAATGGCCATTTTGGGAGAATTGTATTTTAAATACCATGCTCAATTTATGTATCTCTAATCACCCTCAAATGGATGGGGAAATTGAGTGGGTAAAAGTGTAAGTTCTAGAAGATATATTACGAGAATAGGTAAGCAAAAAACAATCTACAACAAAGCTAATCATATAGCTACAGTCTTAGTCCATTCATGCTTACATATAGATTTCTACCTTGATTACCAATCAAGGTGAGATTGGGAAATGAGAAAATCCCACATGTAATTTTGATATGTTATATGTAGTATGCTTGAATGGTAAGAAGCTCAAGACTACTATACAAGAAGTATGTAGAGGAACATAGGTATATGATCGCTTTTGAAGAGGGTGAACAATTATATTAATGGGTTTTTAGGATATTCAAAATTTTTGAATTCTAGACTAGTTCTTAAGTTGTATGTAACGTACTATGGCCCATTCACAATCCTTAAAGCATTGGCAAAGTTGCTTATCTATTACCCTCAAGTATAGAACATCCAATCTTTCATATTAGTCAATTTCAAAAGAAACTTTGTAATAATGATAGTTTGGTGGACCAAAGAGTGTTAGTAGATATTATTGAACCACTAGTTCAACCTCATGATTGAGAATAGATCTTGGATTTTCATGAGCATCATAAATGCCATCAAGTTAGTAAAGAACTTTTGGTCAAGTGGAAGAATGAACTTGAAGAACATTCTACTTGGAAAACAATTAGTGTACTCAAGAATTTATTTTTCTCTTTTATTTTCAAGGATGACAAATCTTCCAAAAGGATGGACAAGTATCTTGAGCAGATATGGTCCATAGGAAATCTTGACCGTAATGTCAACAATAAGTAGCACAATAGGATAGCATGCTAAGGTATTGACAAGGTTAAGGGGCCAAGAAATAACCTACCTTTGGGCATAGGATAGCAAGAGCTGTAAGCACAAATGTATATGGGCCAAATAAATGTACTCACTAATGTTAGTATGTAAAGATATAGACCATATATTTGCCTAAAGATGTCAACATGGCACTAAAAGAGGTTATTTTCTTAAGTGACTAAGGGGTTAACTAAGCTTTTCTATGCTAGTGCTTGTGAGAGGAGATGGCTTACACGTGTGCTTGATGAATGAGAGAGAGAGAGAGAGAGAGAGAGAGAGAGAGAGAGAGAGAGAGAGAGAGAGAGAGAGAGAGAGAGAGAGAGAGAGAGAGAGAGAGAGAGAGAGAGAGAGAGAGAGAGGGAGAGGTGAATCTTTCTATTGTGCATTTTTTATTTTGTCTTTAGCTAGCCATTTGACAAGTTGATTAGGTTAGATGCTCCCATCAAAATCAATGATTTAACCATCAAATAAAATCTATCACAGATTCGTAATGGGGATATCTTTAGAGCATTCACGATCTAACTTATAAATGCCATTTTAAGGCATTATAGTTGGTTGGTATGGTAAACCGATTTGGTTTTTTTAAGAGAAATAGAGATTAGGTATGTGTTGACACATGCAAATGGAGGTCCATGTGATTGCATACATCACCATTGCTTCCTCTCACTCACCCCACCCACTAAGCATACATATTCATGTGGATCCTTGTAGCTTGATTAGCCCTTCCTAGAGAGTGAGCTTCACATGCAACACCTAGGTGCTCATAGCATTGAGAGCATTCATTTGTATCATATGTACATATATAGTTGTTGTGAATATATATTGAATGAAGTTTAGTTGCACTGAAGTACTAATTCTAAAATGTATTATTAATTATTTTGTAATATGTGTACTTAGCAAATAGGTAGTCCATGTAAGTTAGGATAACAAACATAGACTTGGCCCTACAAGAGGCTAGATTTGTGCTAAAATTTTCCCCCTCTACATCTATTAATATATCCATTAATACTATTTTTTGCACCTTTTAAAATATGTATTGATAAATGTGCCAATGTACATTGACAATCATTTCAGCACTCCTTCCAATGCATATACTGATGTATTGATTTGTAAGATTGTATTGATGAACATTCCAATTGTAGGGCCTAGCATTTGATAACACTTTTATGTGTATCTTCATCAAAGATTTTGTTGATATGCTCCTCATATGTTGTAGTGTCTTTCCGTGGCTGAAGAGAAGATGTTGTTAGTTGGGCTTGGACAAATGAGAGACCCATGATCAACTCTATCAACACCTAAAGAAAAAGAGGAAAAATTTTCTAAGTTGGTCTCTAAGGGGGATTTTTCCAAGGTAAGTACTAGTGGTAGCAAGTAAAGGAGAGCCAAAATAAAGCCAACTCTCATAGAAAGTTTTGATCATGACCAACTTAGTTAGAGTAATGATCTATAATGCTAAGGCTTTTACGAACCCTAGTAGGGCAAGAATCATTAAGAGGTGGCTTAAAGATTCATAGGTAGCACTTCATTTTCGTTCTCTTTAGTTTGCAAAAGCAACTAAATTGAATATACTAAAGAAAAGGCTACTCCATAAAATGTAAAGATTTTGGATAGTACTTCATACATCATAAAAGAAAAAAGGAGGGGGGATTTATAGGTAAACAAGAGAATTTAACCTCTCACTTTCCAATATATTAATGTAATGTCCTCGTTACTTAGTTTATTTTAATAAAAAATGTGTGTATACATTCCAAAAAAAAAAAATATGTTGCACATTTTTAAAAACTAGCTCTAATTATGAAATTGGCTCTAGTTATGAAGATAATTGTTATTGTTAATGAGGTATTATATGCCAGTTCATGGAAGAAAGGCTTGGGAAACCATCCCAAGACTAGCTTATTAAAACTATGTTTGTAGTATAGAACAACAAAAAGAACTAGCCTAGTGGATAGTCACTTGCTAGTTAAGTGCACTTAGGTGACGACACTGCCAAGATGGGTGACCTCTTGGGAAGATTTTCCTACAAGCTAGTGGGAGCTTCTCGCGCACAACCAACGGTGCAATGAAGCCTTCGTAGCCCGTTGCCAAGTATGCCAAGGCCAAGATGCCAAGGTCTATGCCTTGGTCCCCGCCTTGGTTGTAAGCCTTGGAGTGATGCTCACTCGACGATGAGATGCACGATGCTCGCCCATATATTTATAAAAAAATTTATCTTTACGCTACATAAATGGAGCCCCTTACTAACATCATCGATGATGTCATCAAAGATGCTAAAAGAAAGCCTTCTCTCTTTATCATCGATGATGTCATCAAAAACACTAAAAAGGAAGTGTCCTCTCTTTTACTCCCCTCCCCTTGGTTACTATATAAACGAGGGTACAGTGTCACATCAGAACACACATGGACAACACACAAGGAACCCGTGCAGAAGTCTCTTTGCCTCTTGACACGATGAAGCTATGCTACAACAATCAACAAAATCTCTCTATCTCTCTCCACACCTATGCGGAAGCACTGCTCGAGTCCATCAAGCTGATGCTGAGCGAGGTCATGCTCAGAAATCTCTCCAACGTGAGGAAGTAATCGCAGTTGAAACATAAGCGGAAGTTAATCCCGAATACATTCAACCCGAAGGATGGATTATTCCAGAATAAACCGAGTTTGCAACCATAAACCGTACTCATGATGGATGGCCAAACGGAGATAATTTAGTTAGTACATAAGAAAAGGATCATGATAAGTTAGAACTTACTTAAACTTGTAAAACCATGTTAGTATTATCAAATGTTTTTTAAGAAGGAACATGAAAATTGATGAAGGGGATAGATTCTATGCATCGCATACATTGACAATTGTGTTAAAAATGTTTTATGGTTATGATTGATTTTGGATTTGTGAATGATGAGTTATTGCTCTTATGATTCCACGCTTGCACATCTGGACAAGTTGTGGATTGTGGTGGTTCAAGACATTGGGGTCCCCAACCCAATGCTCCCTAAACACTCTATGGAGTGTGGAAAAATGCACATGCAGATGGGGGTCCTATGCTCCTGAGGGAGATAGGTGTTTTTGATAAAAACTCACCTGCGAGTGGGGGCCCTATGCTCCTGAGGGAGATAGGTGTTTTTGAAAAAACTCACCTACGGGTGGGGGTTCTATGCTCTTGAGGAAGATAGGTGTTTTTTATATTTGATCACTCGAGCACCTGAGAGGGAAAAGGGCCAAGCGATAAGTGCCCATATTATATAGGACGGCTCCTAAGGCTCATGGAAGCTTAGAGGGGCTTTGAACCAATAAATTACCTATTGACCGTGGACGGACGAAGTGTGATCACATATAGCCTAATCCTGAGGGATTAGAAGGTCCTCTATCCTAGGCTAGACGGTGTCTCTACAGAAAGATGGTTTGTACCACTCTACGGAGTGATGGTTCTGGATCTTACTATGGTATGAATTGTAGTCGACTACTAAGAGGGCTCCTCTGGGTCTATTGGAGGAGGCACCTCACACGTGGTATCAGAGCCTAGGTTTCAAAAGAGCTTTAAGTGTAAGGTTAAGTAGTCAACATATAAAAGGAATTAATAAAATAGCGGCACTTGTTTGAAGAAAACTATTGTCAATTATCTTGCACTAACACTAGCATACACATGGTACCTACAGGAACTTAGCGATGAGGAAGCTGCACGTTTGCGGAATATTTTTCCCATCATGTATTAAGTAGCCTTAGGGTCTAATAAATTCTCATACTGCAAAGCTATATTTGAGATAATGGAGATGATATTTATTCCTCCAATTGTATTGCAACCTTATCCTAACTCATGGTACATGAGAAATTTCTAGTCAAGGAATAGGTCACATATGGGGATATATTGTGGGTGTAAGCTCCTTCTTCATTACGAGCTATGGAGGATTCGGTGGGCTGAACGACTAAGGCTTTGTTGAATGGTTACTAGACATTGGGAATGAGCCTATACCTAAAACCTTGTGGATATATCAAAAAGTGCTACAAATAGTACCACATGAGAGAGTTGTTGTAGTGCCAAGAAGGCCTTATTTTGATACGGGATGTTTTGGTTACCCCCAAGAGCCACCACATTATGTTGTTTTCCATGTACATGAGAATCCCATAAGATATGAGAATATAGACCCTGATACTTTTCATGAGGAAAGGATCCATGAGATGATGTATTGGTAGATCATAGTATGATCAATACATCTTTATAAATACTTTTCATAAATATAAAGTTTCGTTATTATTTTTGAAGAGCGTGAGTTATGAGATTATGATGATATTTGAGCTGCTTTGACAAGTTAATGATGAACTACACTTTATGCGATTGATTTTTGAGATCATGTACTCCACTGCTTTTGCTAGTCAAACATGTTGGAACTAAGAGAAAGCGTAATGGCTATCTTACAGAAGACATGTCTATGGAGTTGTTTAAGCTTACGAAGGGCTACAAATAGAACCCAAACCTGGGGACGGGACGACCCTTACTTTTACTTAGACTCAACTCTGTACGAAGCTGTGAAAGTCCATCTCAAGTTGTTGAAATGGCTTGATGACCTCAATTTGATAGGACTTTATAAATACGATACTATTCAAAATGATAAGGCAAAATATCTAGATGGGAAAATTGTAATGAGAAATAAATGGGTGTATGACCAATATGCAAAGGTTATTTCTCTTGATAGGATCTCCCTTATCGGGAGTGTAAAGCCAAAAAAATTATGAGCTTCCAGAGTATCCTAATCTCCCAAAATCTTATTGAGTCCTAGAGACCAAGGCCAAATCACCTTGTTTTGTAACAAAGAAGTTACAGAGATAATCACAATTGCCAACTAGTGTAAATTGATGAAACATACAAGGAACTCCAAGAGAAGAAGTTTCTTCTCAAATCATACACCACCACCTAGGTTTAGCAGTGAAGGACCCAAGGTGGAGCAAGATGTAGAAGCTTGGATTGAGGCTTTGGACGACTAATTCCTAGCCATTGAAAACTAATGTTACAAATCAGTCCATGATTGCTCATCTTTGTCTTACTGGCGAAGCTAAGCTTTGGTGGAAACAGTTTTGTCGAGATAAAGGGTAACAGAAGCTTCCCAAACTTGGGAGTAGATCAAAGAAGTTGTGAAAGGACGTTATCTTCCCCCATCTTTTGAATCAATCAAGATGAATGAATTCTACAACTTATGAGAATCAAGTCTAACCTTGGAAGGATACTATTTTAATTTTGCAAGTCTACGCAAATATGCACCCGCAATGATGGTGCCTCAATAGATTGCAAGATTCTACCAAGGACTAAATCCACCTTTGGACACTCGCCTTGAATCAATGAGACCAATGGCTCTCAAAGATGCTCTTATGTGAGCAAAACCTATGGCAAAGGAAATCGCTCGAAATGGCCAAAGGAACCATCCAATGAACAACTATGGAAGGGGCCACCCAAACCGTGGTGTCAACATGGCCAATGCTAAAGGGAATGGTAGAGCTAATGTAATCACCTAAGGACCAATGGGATAGGAATCAGGCAATGCTACCAGTGCAGAAGGATCGTACACATAAGGGGAAATTGTCCTAACCATCCTCAAAATCCTTGCCCAAACCCGGTTGGTGGAAGAGGCTGAGGGAACGGCAATAACAACCCAGGTCATGGATGTGGAAGAACAGCTGGTGCCCAGGTAAATACCATGATTGGACAGCCCAAGGAATGCATGTTAGGTGAAGAAATTGAAAGAGGATCCATTCATGCTGTCGTGGAAAGGAAAGGAGCAGACCACCAATATTTAGTAATTCAATCTCCAACTACTTACAAGGGTACATTGTTTATAATATTAATTGATTGTGGTACCCTAAAAATTCCTTTCTTGCACCCAAGATAGTTAAAAGATTGCCTCTAGAATCTAGGGGGACAATGAAAATGATAGTAGAATTGGCTAGTGGAAAGGAAATCCAACCGAAGCTGTAGGGAAACTTCAATTTGAGTTAGACAGCCATATAACTAAAGTAGAATTTTGAATCCTACCACTAGGATACTACGATTGCATTGTGGGAATGGATTGGCTCAAGAAGAACAAAGCCCATATTCTATGTACTGAAGAGTAAATAATCTTTCAAGATTTGGAAGGAGAAATCGTAAAGGCATATGCGAAAGCTGGAAGAACTAGAGTCCAACTAGCCAAGGCAAGTTGACTCAGGAAGGGATTGAAGAAAGGTCAACCAATCTACATGATCTGATTGAATAAGGACGAAAAGACTAATGAAGGAACTCTACCTTCTTGCAAGACATTTTTAGATCATATTTAGATGATTTTGTGCTAGTATTCTTTGATTATATACTAGTGTACTCCAAATCAATAGAGGAACATGAAGGTCACTTAAAGATTGCCTTAGTAACACTCCGTGAAAATCAGTTCTATGCCAAGATGAGTAAATGCATATTTCTCACTGACTGTATTGAATATCTTGGATACATTGTTTCTACTAATGGAATCTTTGTAGACCCGAGCAAAGTAAAAGATATCCTAGAATGGCCAATACCTAAGACAGTAAAAGAAATTTGAGGATTTTTGGGACTGATAGGATGGTACGGAATCTTCATCAAGGATTATTCCCTCATTGCTACACCCTTGACAAATCGTTTGAAGAAAAATATAGTAATCATTTGGACCATTGAGCATCAAGAAAGCTTTGATAAGGTTAAAGAAGCTAACCAGTGCACCTGTATTAAAACTCCCTGACTTCAATCAACCATTTGAGGTGATCACTGATGAAGTGGACTTGCAATTGGTGGGGTGCTAGTACAAGAAGGAAGACTAATGGCCTATACTTCCAAAAAATTGAAACGCTACGAGTCCAACTATGCCACTCATGACCTTGAGTTACTCACAGTAATCCATGCCTTGAAACTATGGAGACACTATCTATTGGAAAGGGAATTCACTTTAGTGACAGATCTTAAAAATCTTAAGTGGATCTTCACCCAAGATGACCTAAGCATGAGGCAAAGAATATAGATAGAGATACTGCAAGAGTTTGATTTTAAAATCAAATATCGTCTAGGGAAGGACAATGTTATTGTAGATGCCTTAAGCCAAAAATCTTTTCTTAATATCGTCGTAGAAGTTCGAAGCTTAAGAATTGTATCCATACCTAATAACCCTATACTTGAGCTTGTACGCTAAGCTATTTCTCAAGATAAGGAATATGAAGACCTCTAGCTAAGGTACTTCAAGGAGAAATCTCTAACAAAGAAAGGTCTAAGCTTAAGGATTATCGTGCTAGAAATGGTTTTCTGTATTACCATGATCGCCTTTGTGTCCCAAAAGGACCAAAAGTGAAGGCCAAGATCTAATGGGAAGCACATGATAGTCCCATTGCAGGACATCCAGGGTATGCCAAGACAATCAATGCAGTTCGTAAGAGCTATCACTGACCAAGATTGAACAGGGATGTATTAAAGTATGTAACTCAGTGCTTGACTTATCAAAGAGTCAAGGCAGAAAGGATCAAGATGCCTAGAGAGTTACAACAGTTGGGCATTCCACAAATGAAATGGGAGTCAATAAGTATGTACTTTGTTGTTGGATTACCTATTGCTGCCCTAGTGGATATGACTCCATCATGGTAGTGGTTGATAGATTGACAAAAGTTGCACACTTGATCCTAGTCAAAAAAACCTATAAGTCATCTGACATTGCTCGAGTCTTTATCAAAGAAGTATTTAGGTTACATGGATTGCCAAAGAGCATAATCAATGATCGAGACCCCAAGTTCACCTCTAAGTTTTGGACTTGCCTATTCCAAGCAATTTGAAACATAGTTATGCTTGTACTGCTTATCATCCTCAAACTGATGGCCAAACCGAGAGGGTGAACCGGACCATTGAAGATATTCTAAGGTCTTATTGTGGCAAAGAACTGAAATAGTGGATTGAGCATTTACCTTTGGTGGAGTTTTCTTATAACACTACCTTTCAACAAACAATCAAGATGTTGCCAATTGAAGCCTTGTATGGGCAAGAATGTCGTACACCTCTAAACTTCTCAAATCCTACTCTTAAGGAAGAGGCTTCTAAGGTTATTCTTGAAGAGATGGACCAACAAATCCAATTGATTCGACATGACATCCAAGCTGCTCAAGATTGGCAAAATTCCTATGTGGATCTTGAAAGATCCATATGAACATTCAAGGAAGATGGCATGGTGTTTCCAAGGATAAGGCCCGAAAAGAGCTCATTATCCTTAGGGGAATACAAAAATCTTAGTCGAAGGTACTGTGGACCATGTGAAGTAATCAAAGTAATGGGAAGGCAAGCATACAATCTTAAATTGCCACCCCATCTCAAGATTCACAATGTATTTCATGTAAGCCTACTAAAACCTTATGTACCAAACCCCAATCATGTGCTTAATGACAAAAAAATAGTCATGCCTACCCAAGGAATTCTAGAAATGCAACCCAAGAAGATTCTAGATGCAAGGAAGAAACCTCTAAGAAGCTGAATCCTAAGAGAACACCTAGTACAATGAAAGGATTATCATCCTGAAGAGGATGCCACTTGGGTTGATGAGGCAACCCTTATGAAAGAATACCCCCAGTTTCTCTCAAGATGAGGAAATCTCAATTTCTCTAGAGGGAAGAATGTAATGTCCCCATTACTTAGTTTATTTTAATAAAAAATATATGTATACATTCCAAAAAATATATATTTACGTTGCACATTTTTAAAAACTAGCTCTAATTATGAAACTGGCTCTAATTATGGAGATAATTGTTATTATTAATGAGGTATTATATGCCATTTCATGGAAGAAAGACTTGGAAAACCCTCCCAAGACTAGCTTATTAAAACTATGTTTGTAGTATAGAACAACAAAAAGAACTAGCTTAGTGGATAGTCACTTGGTAGTTAAGTGCACTTAGGTGATGACACTGCTAGGATGGGTGACCTCCTAGGAAGATTTTCCTACAAGCTAGTGGGAGCTTCTCACACGTTCAGCCAATGGCACCAGTGAAGCCTTCGTAGCCCGTTGCCAAGTATGCCAAGGCTAAGATGCCAAGGTCTATACCTTGGTCGCCGTCTTGGTCGTAAGCCTTGGAGTGATGCCCACTCAACAATGAGATGCACGATGCTCGCCCATATATTCATAATTTTTTAATCTTCATGCTACAAAAATGGAGCTCCTCTCTAACGTCATCGATGATGTTATCAAAGATACTAAAAGAAAGCGTTCTCTCTTTATCATCGATGATGTCATAAAAATGCTAAAAAGCAAGCGTCCTCTCTTTTGCCCCCCCCCCCCCCCCCGCGGTTACTATATAAACATGGGTAGAGCATCACGTAAGGACACACATGGACAATACACAATGAACACGTGCAGAGGTCTCTCTACCTATTGACGTGACGAAGGTCTGCTACAATCAACAGAATCTCTCTATCTCTCTCTACATCTACGCGGAAGCACTGCTCAAATCCATCAAGCTTCTTCCATGGCTCCTAAGAGACGTCGAGATACTAAGTGAGGTCATGCTCAGAAAGCTCCCTAACATGAAGAAGTAATCACTGCTGAAACATAAGTCAAAGTTAACTCCAAATCCATTTAACCCAAAGGATGGGTTATTCCACAACAAACAGAGGTTGCGGCCATAAACCCTAATCATGATGGATGGCTGAACATGGATAATCAGGTTAGTATATAAGAAAAGGATCACAATTAGTTAGAACTTACTTAAACTTGTAAAAACATGTTAGTATTATCAGATGCTTTTTAGAAAGAAACATGGAAATTGATGAAGGGGAATAGATTCTATGCATTGCATACATTGACAATTGTGTTAAAAATGTTTTATGGTTATGACTACTTTTGGATTTGTGAATGATGAGTTATAGATCTTATGATTCCGGGCTTGCATAGCCGAACGAGTTGTGGGTTGTGGTGATTCAGGACATTGGGGTCCCCAACCCAGTGGTCCCTAAACACTCTATGGAGTGTGGAAAAACTCACATGCAGGTGGGGATCCTACACTTCTGATGAGGCAAGTAGATGTTTTTGGAAAAACTCACATGTGGGTGGGGATCCTATGCTCATGAGGGAGATAGGTGTTTTTGATATTTGATCACTCGAGCCCCTGAGAGGGAAAAAGGCCGAGTGATAAGTGCCCCTATTATGTAGGACATCTCCTACATAATAGGTGTTTTTGATATTTGATCACTCGAGCCCCTGAGAGGGAGAAAGACCGAGTGATAAGTGCCCCTATTATATAGGATGTCTCCTAAGGCTCAAGAAAGCTTAGAGGGGCTCTAAGCCAATAAATTCCATATTGATTGCGAAGGAGTGCGATCACATACAACTCACCAATCCTGAGGGATTGGAAGGTCCTCTATCCTAGGTTGGACGATGTCTTTCTACGAAAAGATGGTTTGTACCACCTTGCGGAGTGATGGTTTTGGATGTTACTATGAAATAAATTATATGATTTTTAAAATTGTTTCTTATGTGCTAAAATTGAGTTTAACAAACCCAATTTAACATAGTATTTAAAGGAAGCTGATTTTATATGTCCAAACAATGTGGTAGTATGCTTTGTTAATTAGAAAACTAAGCAAACCCATTGAGCAAAGTGGGAGGCTTCAAACGTGACGACCGAACGCCTATGGCTGGGTGGACCCGATAATAAGTGGTAAATTTCAAACACTAGCTAGAGCTTATTAAATCGTAACCCTCTCAATATCAATTGGCTTCTTAGTTACCAAGTTTAACGCCATTTTAGGGGGCCGGAGCTGAGATTTTACCTTATGGTGGGTAGGGGGATCAAGTTGTACTCTCCCTCATTTCTCACTCTCTTTGAACCAAGTGCGGTGTTAACCTCACTCATGCCTTTGATTGATTACAAAGTGGTCTTTCTTAGGTGGGCATTAGATTGCTGTTAGGGGTGACTTTTCCATGCTTCCCCTGTGAAGTAGAACTGAGATTACCATGTTCAACTAAGTCCAAGGTTTCCCATGGGGAGATGGGATGGTGATGTGCACGGGTATGAATTTCAGTTGACTACTAAGAGGACTCCTTCAAGTCTGTTGGAGGAGGCACCTCACAATTAAAGACCCAGAAAAAATTTGGGTGATTGCCACATTAGCTAAAAAGAGAAATTCCATGTGGCCTATGTCCATATCGTGGGAAGTTTCATAACAAGGCATGTTACATTTGGAATTCTCTAGTAAGACTACAATGCCAATCATCTTGACTAGAAACCTTAATATGGTTGAAGATATTAGTGAAAAGTTTCTTAATAAAGTATTAACAATTACAGGTAAAGAAAAAGATGTTTGGAATAGTTGTAAGACATGTTAACTTGTTGATGTTAGCACCAATAGTATGTACACTGAGTCAAACAACCAATATGTAAGGTTGGATAGAATACAGATATCCTCTACTTTGTTCTTCTCAACATTTAGTAATCTTTAGTGTAAGGGTAATAAAGGTATTGTACTTGTGCACCACTTTCCAATTATCATTTCTCTTTCAACTAGCATTGAAACTATTGAAGTGAGCTACTTCCATATAGACCATTCACTATTTAAATTGAGTTTAGACTATGGTATGCTAGGGAAAAAGTACATGATGTTTGGAATAATCCTTTAATTGGAATCTCTAGATTGCATAGGCCTAGATCCTATCCATCAAGTGTATGGAATTTCTTGCAAAAAGCTAAGAATTACCTAGTGGCTTAAGAGAAGAATTGAAAGGAGGCATAAATAGGTGTATATTTGTAGCTTCAAAACATAGAACAAGGGGAAAACTATTTATACAGATAAGTTAGCCAAACAAGAGTAGGAATTAGATGGGTTGAGGTTTTGGAAGGAAAAAAGAGTAGGGCTTAGATGGGTTGAGGCTTTAGAAGAAAAAATGCACACCATTTCACCACAAGTTGGTGCCAAGAAAGGTAGACAACCAATAAACGAGATTCTTTCTCTCTAGCTTGACTATTTCCTCCTAAAAGCATGTGGTAGTAAAGATAAATATAGTGTTAATAACTTGATATTAGGAAAAGCATTATTCTCAAATATATTCAATCCCCTTTCTTACCTTAACCCAAAGGTCCCGTAAGCCAAAGTTGAAGTGGCTAGACTCAAGAAAAAAGGCAATGCTTTAGCACCTCACTGATATTCTAGACAGAGACCTCACCAAAATAGGGATTATTGATACCATATACTTGCTAGGATAAAGCTAAGAGATGTAGACTTGATGGCCTCCCTAATGAATTCTAAAAGGAATTCAATTACTATCTAATTAGCCACTAATTTTTTGGATCTAAAGGGAAGCAATGAGATTTGGAGCCCTACTTGTTAGCAACAAACAAAGTAGTTATTTACTTGATACATGAAAGGTGGAGTAAGAGGTCAAAGCACAAGTAGAAGTAAGAAGATGTAAGAGTTGTGGAGGTTCAGGCAAGAGAGAGCAAGACAATGTGTGGAAACTCCAACAGTCACAAAAAGTGACTTGCCTTCCCTTATTTAATTGTCATAGAAAGAATAAAGAATAAAGTGATAGTGATGGGCAACTACTACCTATAGTATACATGTGTGTGGATAGAAAGTACAAGTAAATATAGATGGCTAGGTACTCAAGGATTTCACTATATGTATGTCATCTATATTACATGTGTTTAAGGCCTATTTATAAATATCCTTATCTGTGAATCTTTTCTAAATAAAACATCCCCCTTTCCTATTCAATATGTTAATAGTTCCTTTATACGACACCCTTTTGTATGTTAAAAACTGTATAAAAATAGTATTTTAAAAATCCATTGAATTGAACCCACGTGATACATACATATGTTCATGAGTGATCCCCCAGAGGCTAGGCATGGGCAAACTTTAAACCCCCCAACTACCTCCCACTTAAAGGCATATGTGCCTGAGTGTGGAGAAAATAAGACAAATGTGACAAAGTATAACATATACATAGAAGTACGACATGATGAGAAATAGATGTCATCTTATCCTACGCTCTATCATCTTCCTCAGGAAGGTATAATGTTCCATTGGGAGACTTTTAGTGAGCAGAATTGTAAGACTCTCGTCAATTCAAACAAGCTCTATCTACTTGCCCTCAACCACCTCTTTGATAAAGTAATGGACCTCAATATGCTTGGTCTTTGCATGAAAGACTGAATTATGTGCCAACTGGATGGTACTCATAGATTTTGAATGCAATGTAGGAGTCATAGTCATACTAAGGACTGCAACTAGATGGCCTAACCATAGGGCTTCCTCGCAAGCCTCAGTGGTTGTAATGTATTCAACTTCAATAGTAGAGAGAGCCATACATTTCTCCATCCTAGATATCTCATGAATAGAACCTTCACCAAAGGTGAAGAAATAGCCAGAGTTGGACTTCCTGACTCGAGTATCCTAGCCACCATAACAAATGCACATATTTGTACTAGTTCCCTTAAGGTATCTCATGATACCCTTCACAATGTCCAATGTCTCCTACTAGGTGTCACCACATAACGAGCCACAATTTCCACTACAAATGCCATGCTAGGTCTAGTGGCTATCATGGCATACATCAAGTTATTCACCGTGGATGCATATGGAAACTTGGCCATCTTGACCTTCTCATCATTTGACTGGGGACAATCTGCATGACTTAACTTCACATGAGAAAGTAATGGATAGTCAATGGGCTTACCACCTTGCACATGGAATCACTCAAGGGCTTTATGAATGTAATCCTTATGTAAGTGTAGAAGTCCCTTAGAGAAATTGCACATAATATACAAACCAAGTGTATGAGAGACACCCCATGTCCTTCATCTCAAAGCTATTCTTAAGGTAAGTCTTCAAAGCATCCAGCTCATCATGAGCACTCCTAGAAATTAGCATGTCATCAACATACAACACCAAAATGATAAGGCTACTATCACGAGCCTTCTTCATGTAGAGACACATGGATCTATATCATTGTGGAAATAAACCTATGAATGCATAAAGTTATGAAATGATACAATTCCCTAGATGCTTGCTTAATTCCATAAAGATGCTTCTTGAACTTGTGCACTAAGTGTTCCCTACCCTTTTTCTCAAAGCCCTTTGGCTATTGCATATAGATAATACCAAGCAAAGGGTAGTCATCTTGACCACAAGGGAGAATATCTCATCAAAATCAACTCCCTTTTTGTGTTTAAAATCATTAGCAACAACCGCACATGCCTTGCTAGCTTAGGCCAACTAGGGGTGCTCTTCAACTTATACACCTACTTGTATGGAAATACATATTTACCATTTGGTAAGGAAACTAAATCCCATGTAAGATTTTTCTGCTATGACTCAAACTTAGACTATATGATTCTCTCACAAGAGTGACTATAACTCTATGAATAGCCTCCTCATAAGTAAGGGGCTCACCAGAATCTATCACTATGACATAATGCATATATGGCTCAAAACAATCAAGAGGTAGTAGAGCATCTCAAAGCCAATTGTGGAGTATGTACTACATGTTACCTCTATCTAATATCATAATCTGGTACAACATGTGAACCTTGGACTAGTACATCATTAGCATCTAGTGCAGGTTGTTTGCTATAGTATAAAAGGAGGCTCTGCCTAAAAGATCACATTGGATAACTCAACTATCTACTTTGGTCTCATATGAATCTTTTTCTTATGTAATATAACATCATGCTTGTTGATAACCTTCTGAGCTTGTGGATCATAAAGGTGATAGCCCATCTCACTTGCATCATCATATCTAAGAAAGATGCATTTAATAGACTTCAAATCCAACTTGTTATATTTGTCTTTGGGGATATGGCAGAAAGCCTCACATCCAAAGACTCACAAATGTGCATACAAGGGAGGTTATCCAAACTATACCTCCTTTGTAATTTGACCACCAAGAGCACTGCATGGGGATCTATTAATCAAATGAACTATAGTAGTAACTGCCTTAGTCCAAATGTACTTTGGTAAGCCTTCGTGACTAAGCATATTGCAGATCGTTTTCTAAATAGTCCTATTCATGTGCTCTACAATACCATTCTAGGGTTGGGTGTAAGGGACAATCAAATGATGATTAATACCCCTCTCATCACAAAATTGCTCAAACGCCTTAGTGACATATTTTCCCCCATGGAGACAGGGCATAGGCATTTCAACCTATGCCCAAATGAGTCCTCAAGCATAGAAAGAAAGTGTTGAAATGTAGGTAAAGCGTTTGATTGCTTGTTGGTTTATGGGATAGGTCTAAACCTTATGTAAATAATCATAATGAAGGTAATGAAGCACTTTTGATGCCAGGAGGCATATTCCACGGTGGATTCCGTGAGGTTTTGCTGTGGATTCCGTAAAATTATATTTATTATTTATTTATCGGGGCTCAAACACAAGGTGGATTCCTTGTGCGAAAAGTTGATGGGGACGCCTGTCCTTTTCGGGCATCACGTTAATTTAATGTGCAAGTGGGTGATTTCATAGCGGGTGATTCTACAAAATACATATTTGAATTAATGGGTGTTTATGAGTTTTGAGTGTGCACTTGTATTAAATTAAGATTAGGATAGAGTTTCAACATATTTATTTATTTTTTAGCTAAAGATTGCTAGGTATTCACTTTTGTCGGGTTAATTTTATTATTTTTCAACAATTGTGAATGCTTCAGTTGATGTGTAGAGCAGGTGGCAGTGGCATTGGGAAGCATTGGGTGATAGCGTATATTCAAGCTATTTAGAAGAAATTATCATTTTTTATTGGCGCGGGTCTCAGGCTGATGCCAATATTTATTTTGATACACTTATTTATTGAAGCGCTTGACATATATTTATTATTTTGTATGAGTATGGGCGGACGGTTTAAATATTCATTTTTGGACATTGTATTTGGGCATTGCCCAACTCTTGGGCCACCCAACCGCTTTATTCTTTATTTGGACAAAAGAAAACACAAAAGCTAAAGCATGCTAATTGTAAAATTGGGATATTTTTGAGCTTGGAGATGAATAAAATATAAAATACATGCTTTGTGGAGCGCTCACACAAGGCATGTGGGGAGATTGTACCCAATTGGTCTTTTTGCTTCATGTCGTGCAAGTCTATTCTCTTGGATTTTGAGCTTAAAGTAGGGTTCTTTGTTCTTGGGGACCTTCCGATGCTCGCTATGTACCCATACGGCATCTAATTTGTGCACCAACTTTGCACCACCTAATGTTTGAGAGGGTATGGGACCATAAACATCTGAATTCATAAGAGACAATGGCTCCCTCACACATGTAGAACTAGAATTTTTATGCAAGTTACGAGTTTGTCTCCCATATAAATAATGATAATATGAATCATGAGTAGTCAAGAGGCTGTAAGTACTACAAATGAGTGAGGACCTTCATTCCTTTAAGGGACCCATGTCCGAGACAGTGGTGTCAAAGAGATACATGTGGAAGATCACTCATGACCAAAAAATGATTAGCAGATCCATATACAAGCAAGGGATATAAACTTTCAATCTTGGTACCTCTAATAGAATGAGGTTTCCGTGTGCAATCTTCCATGTAGAATCACCCAAAGATACATGATACCTATCATCATCCAACTATCTAGTTGAGGATTTTAGTCAAAATTTGGACATGACTTACATCATGTAGCACAAATGGAGCACTAGTACCAAACTACAACCTCACATCACATATGCCAACAATGTCATACACATGATCATCACCCAGTTTGATTGAACCTGTAACAGTGTGGTAGATATAAAACTAATGACGATGTAGGTTACATGAAACGAAGCTCGTGAATCAAGAAGCCAACACTAAGAGTAAGCATATTGAATATCGAGCAACTGAGTAGCATCAAGTGAAGAAGCAGCAAGTATATAATCACATGAGTTGTTCTACAAGTTATTTATCTCTTCTATCTTAACATTGGACTTAAGAGCAATGGTGTGATCATCAGAAGACTTGGCATTTTCCTATACTTTCCCATTGGCTTTTTTACACCTATCATTGTGCATCTTATGACACTATGGCATTATGTGACCCTATTTACCACAGTAGTGAAAAGTAAGATAGGACTTAGGACCATGTGTCTTATAGCATAATTGGCCATGAGACTTAGACTTGCCCTCCCCCCTTGTTGAGTTGTGAGCCTCTACCACAATTATTATTCCCTTTACCATCATGTTTGCCTCTAACTATAACTGCATGAGAAATACAAGATGTATCAATGTCCTTCCTATTTACTTCTTATGTAAACAAATCTCCCTCTACATCAATGCATTTAAACCCGTCTTTAGGGGATTGGCACTTGTAGCAATATGGAATATATCCCAAGGCTCATGTCGTGTAACAAGAACAAATAGAGACTTTATGTTATCCTTAAACTTAGTGCCCTCGAGATAAGCTAACTGATAATGGAGTGGAACTTTTAAAAATGAGTGGACATAGGAGTGCTCTCCCTCATGTGAGGGCCACAAGCTTCTTAATAACCAATACAGTTGAGATGCATGACTTTTCTTGTCATAAAGAGCACATATCTTTTGCCACATCAATCATAAGCACCACTTTCTGTCTCAATTAGATTTCAAATAAACATGCTTGGACAATGTTAAGATAATGGTGGACTTGAACAGCTCATCCAAATCAGCCGATGCCTTTGCATCAAACTCCTAGGGCTTTATGCCTTGCATTTCATGGTTAGATTTGCTTCCTTTACACCAATACCTGCCAAAATTGGGTCTTCTAGTAATTGAAGTTGGTTCCATCTAACTTGTGTATGTTAAAGATGGCATTATCCCCAATAGCAAATGCCATGATAACTACAAGGAAAAGTGTAAACATGCTACTATAATAGTAGTAAAATAGTCTAAAAATCTGCCCAAAACCAACTACAAGAGGTGGGGTAGGTATGATGCAACATATAGTTGTTTACAAATTAGATGAAAGAAAGTGTCTATAACAAGTGTCTGCTCTCAAAGGACTACTCAAAACTAAAATTTCAATATGGTTGGTCACAAAACTATAGTAAATGAGGTATAATTGTGGAAAAAGGACAAAAAAATACAAAGCTCCCATTGGTAGGAATATTTGGGTAGCAACAAGGATGTGTAATGCAAGTAGCGGTGCAAGATAGACATAAACCATGAGGGTACCAAATACTATGAAAGACCCAAAGATGTCTAAGACACAAATGCAATCCCAAAAAAAGGAATAGTATGTACATAAGCCAACTATGCATGTGACATCTCTAAAAGCAATAGAGATCCACCAATGCAATTAACTCACTACATATGAAGAGTGAGGCTCAAGTTCATAATCAAGCATGCATCCAAAGCTGAAAAATCCATCTAACCAAAGGAAGTATTAGGTTTACAAGCCAAAGCTAAATCATCCCACAATCATCAATATCTATATGAATAATGTAGAACATAACCAATTAAGCATATATACATAAGCAAGTAAGAGTCTCCCATAGTAACTCAAGATTTCAAGCTCTACAAAGAAAAGATCAAAGTGCTCCCATAGAAGCAAACCACAATGTCCAAGAGAAAGGCAAAGCTCGCATGTGCCTTATAGCATTCGGGTGCCCAATCACATGAAGCAATACATTTGGGAGCATATACTTACAATAAACCTTCAGGCTTGTAACCAATAAAGCTTCAATGCAAGTAGCCACCCACTGCAAATATGCAACCTCTACAGCTCAAAACCAAATCCTAGAGCTCAACATAAACATATATGGACATAATAACCAATGCCAAGCATCAATACATCAATGTAGCATCCCAATGTATGTCTTGACATTCAATACATAATCCTTAACAATGAATGTTTGTTGTCTATAGGGTATCACAACAAAGAAAATTCAAGAACTATGCTAAATAAGTTCTACCCAAAAGCCTTTTCCAATCATCAATACATCATCCAAGCATTGCAAACTTTCCCCATAAGCATCACTAGAGCACAAACCAAGTAAATGCTTACTATATAAATAGTGAGTAACAACATGTTTTGAACTGTAGAGCAATGGTTAATCTAGAGCCTTGTAAATGGAGCTCAAGATGGAGTCAGATAAGCTGAGAAGAACCCCTCAATGTTGAGCAACAAGCTAGAGAACCACCAAGGAGTAATGGCTGATGACTCTAGGGTAGGAGCAACCCCTAAAAATGCATCGCAAATTGTCTCCAAGGTGCCTTGGTAATGGGGAAAGGTGCTTTGAATGCTAAGAATAAAGGGGGGTTGATGCATACCTCAAATAGACTAAAGTGGGGCTACCATGGAAGCTCGCATGGAAGCTAGGTTAACAGAAGCAAGAAAGATAAGCCACTAACTAGAGATCTAGAACTTATCCCACATTCATCTATAAAATATTTGCCAAATTTCGAGCTAGAAGTATCTCCTCGCACTTAGATGGCTAGATTAGAAAAGGAAATAAATATTTTATACAAGAAAGAGTCATAATTAATTCCATGACTACACTTTAGGGAGAACAAAATGTGCACAACAAACTCATCAAGGCTTCATTTTCATTAAAATAGACTGGCAAAGATTTACGACAAATTAGAATGAGACTTCATCTTCCAATCATTGTAACATGAAATGGGCATGGGAAGAAGATTTGTAAAATATGAAGGTGTGCATCTTTTCATTCCAGGAATGTCTTCAAATCTTCTAGAAAGTTTCTAAACCAATTAACCACCCTACCAAAATCAAGATCAAAATGCTCATAAACAACCCCCCAGATGGCTCATGGAAGCTAGATGTAAAAACATAGAAAATGGATAAGTATTCAGGCTTTAGATATATTGGCTTTGGAGTTGCATGAAAACAATGATGGGATTGTTGGTTAACAAGGCCATCGTCATTGGAGAACTTAAAATCAATCCAACTTAACTTTATTGCTACCATAGTTGTGTGCTAAAACATATGACCCCCTTGATTATCTATTTTCTATGTAATTCAATAAACACCCTCCAAGGTTGGATTCAACCAGCTTGACTTCCACATCAAAAAACTTTTTTGAGTCAGGATATGGGGATAGATATAAGATGGCCAAAGCACCTTGAAAATCTATACTATCTCCAACAAGGAAAAAAGATTAATTAGTCTTCCAAATTTGAACTCCTTTGCCACCAAACTAGATACTAAGTGAGTAGTTATGAAATTTTTTGCTTTATCTCATGCTCTCAAATAAGAGTGAGAAAGGCTGAGATTCTCTACTTATCCATGGATCTGGAGAAAGAAGAGTTGATGCAATTTTTATTCAAGATCATCAAGCTGGGGTAAATTTTTAGATATATTGGATATTCAATGGGCATAGGAGTCATTGAAAAGTAGATGTTTGACTAGCTTATTAGATGATGTGGTAGGATTGTATCAGTCAACATTGTTATTTGGCAACATTCATGACTGGTACGAATGGATTCTCCAAAGCTTGCTCAAATATGATGGAAAAAAATAAATAGAAGCTTCATCTGAAGCTTTGCCAACAAACAAAACTTGCATTCAGTTTCATTGGAGATCCTTTGTCTATCAATAGCAAATGGGGGTCTTGAAGAGATGATGAAAGACAAGGTTGGCCATCGGATTCTTAAGTTGGCCTAAGGGTACAAAATGATTTTCCCTAAATGACAATAATGAAGAACTAGATGTCCACAACTGGTCCACAACAAAAGGGAGGTAGGATGGACTTCAATGATAAGATGTATTGTGTGGAGACTTAGACTTTAAGAGATTAAACAATCAACCACTACAAATGCTTTACTGAAGTTATGAAGAATGAGATCAAGAATTTCCAATGGCCAGAGTTGAAGGATCGAGGAGGAGATAACTCCCCATCATCTTTCAACAGAGATAGCTCCCCATCATCTTTCAACCTTTATGAATTTGGCTAGCTTATCTTTAATGGCCAATTTCTTCGTGCATATTCTCCGAAACAAAGTGCTTAGATTCTCTAAAGGTGTGGATTTCCAAAGTCCCCTAATTTTGCATCTCCAAGTTTTCCACTGCTCATATGGGAATAATTTTTTCCATTCCTCTTGTATGTGAAGAAAAATTTGATCCTTCTTCTTCTCAAATCTCTCCCCCTGCTGCATGAAGAGGTACTAAAGTTGTGGAACCTAATCAAGGCAGTAGTCTTGAGGGCATTATTGGCAAGTAGGAATACTATAGTAGTTACCAAACCTAATAGACTTCCCACTCATGTTCTTTTTGGGAAAATAGTTAGAGAAGCTCTTGGATTTTTTAGGAGACATAGGAAAAAGGATGAGCATGTGTTCAAAGTGTGTCTAAGGCTATAAAAGTGTGATGCGTTGTAAAAACTTCAGGGTTTATACTTTAATCCCTGCAGCACCTACTAAGATGCAAATGTAAGCATCTCATTCGATATTGACATCGTCACTATCATTCGCATTTTTTAAAAAAAGCCACTTGAGCTTTTTCTACTTCTCATTTAATACATACACTTCGAAGTTTCCTCAAGAATCGAAGGAAGAAGAGACAAAGGACTAAGTACATTGATGAAATAGAACATGTTGCCTCGAAGACTAACAAATTGACACTCACAAGTTCTTGGAGGCTACCAAGTATGGCACTCTAAAGGCTACGGTTTACCTTTTCCACTAATTTTCGAACACAAAGAACAAAGTCGGCACTCTAAAGGCCACGGTTTACCTTTTCCACTAATCTTCGAACACAAAGAACAATGTGTCCATATTAAGCTATGAGGCATACTTAAACCATCGTACATCGCTTATGTGTTACAAGCGTCATATTTAAAGTTTAAACCATCAAAAGAGGCAAGTGTGTCTAATATTGAACCACAATGGACAAAGGAGTGCGTATCAGTAAAAAGCTAATAATTTGGCTGTATATAAGCAAAGTTGACATCAAGGGCCGGTACATTTAAACTCAGGCCGATGATGAGAAGTCCAGTACAAGGAGAGCTGATATTGTACCGATGCTGATTATTGCTGATCCTAGAGCTGAAAGTAGGTAAGGTGGGAAAAATGGATTTCACTACAAGAGGCTTACAAGCAAAGATCCTGAGGAGAGTGGTCCTTTGAAGAAAAGTAGCCATCGCCTGCTAATGGTCTGAGTATATGATGACGTCTATGTTACACAAGGATGTGCTGGATCGGGCGGCGTCACGATGCCAAGCCACAAACTCCAGATTTTGTCAAAAGGGAATGATGCGTGCTGCGTTTGTACATAAAAAGGGTACTAATTACAGCCTTCATCCAGACAAGAAGGGGACTCGGGAGATCAGCAAGGGTATAAAGATAACGATCAGTTGATGCTGTCCTTCTGGTTTGCCAGCTCCTGGGGAGTGATGAAGGTCCCGTGGAAGCCGTAGGGCACTCTCGACGGGAGCTTCACAGATGCCAGCTTTTCGAGGGAGGGGGAGCTGGCATCCAATACGAGGAGCTCAGATTGGCCGGTGTTCTCGTTGTGCATGAAGGTGAGGATGTAGCCGTCGTCTTCTTTTGAGGAGGAGGATGATCCGGCATTGGATGATGAGGAATTGCGGGGGACGAACATTGGCTCGCCGCCGTAGCAGCCGGGCGGGTACATGTGCGTGGCCACGACATTGCTGCCGCTGCTGTTGTGGTTGAGAAGGTCCACCTTGGCGATGCCGGAGACCTTGGGCCAGGGCTCAGCGATGGCGAGGTAGGCGAACTCGGACTTGCGGCCGAGGAAGCGGCGGTTGACCTGGCCAGCCTCCAGGTTCATGGAGGCGATGGCGCGGCGGGTGGAGGAGCCGGTGGCACGGTTGAGGCGGATCTCCGACAGGACGCTGCGCAGCGGCGGCGCGTCGGAGTATTCGTTGAAGATGCTGTCCGGCGGCGTCATGCAGGAGCCGATGACCACCACCTCCGCGCTCTCCTCCTCCTCCCAGGCGTTCCAGAGGTGGAAGCAGAAGCAATCCGGGACGTCAATCCACTGGATGCGCGAGTCATCCAGGTCGTCCCTGGGCAGCAGCCCGAATCGCGCCATCTTGGCCCGGTCGTGCACCACCGGGGATCCGCCCCGCAGCATCTCGCCCAGCCGGAAGACGACCTGCTGGTCCGGGATGACCACGTGGCGGTCGGTGATGGCGAAGTCGTGCATCATGGTGGGCTCCGCCACTTGGATGGTGACGTCCGGGCTCTTGCGGCCGTCGGGAGCCACCTTGAAGTAGCGGAGGTAGGGGCGGCGGGCGACGTCGTAGCTGAGGGCGAAGAGCTCGCGGGAGGCGGGGTCTACCTTGGGGTGCGCGATCATGGCGCAGCCCAGCTGGCCGCCGAAGTCGTAGCGGCCCAGGGTCTCCAAGTCCCCCGGGGGCGTGATCCGGACCGCGTAGGGGAGGTCGTCCTCGGACATGGCCAGCAGGTGGCCGTTGAAGAACACCACCCCGGCATTGGCCACGCCCATGCCCTGGCCCGCCGGCACCAGCCCCAGCAGGCTCCTGGCGTAGAACAGCATGAGCCTCGCCACGCCGCTGTGGCCGTGCAGCTCCCCAACCGCCTTCGGAAAGAAGGCCCTTCCTACCTTCTCCTCCTCCACCAGCCTGCGCGTCCGCGTGAACCTGTTGGCGTAGCTCGCTATCCCTTGCTGGAACCGCACCGCGTGCAGCATCCCGTCCCCGTCGAACAGGTGGTGCCCCGCCACCGGCTCGAACATCGGATTCGCGCCGTTCCTCACGTACACCCCCTCCAGCCCCTCCGGCAGCTTGCCTTCCACCTCCAGCTCGTGCTGCACTGCGTGCTCCCCCACCGGATAGAAGTTGCCCTCCAGCTGAATCGCCGGGTCTGCCGTTGCCGGCAGCGGGTGCTGCTTCTCCATTGGAACTATGATGTCGCTCTCTATCTTGTCCAGCAGCGATGCTGCCAGCTTCTGTAGTAGGGGTTTGCATGACGGCTCCACCTCCTTCCGCTTCGCAGCAGCCGCAGCTGCTTGTGG
The DNA here is from genome assembly GCF_053477565.2 of Lygodium microphyllum. Taxonomy (NCBI): domain Eukaryota; kingdom Viridiplantae; phylum Streptophyta; class Polypodiopsida; order Schizaeales; family Lygodiaceae; genus Lygodium; species Lygodium microphyllum. The sequence goes on along the minus strand of NC_141147.1, from coordinate 148,653,898 downwards.
AGCTGGGTCGGATACTTGGAGCGAAGGCACGGAGATGCGCTGCCGCTGCAATGGCCCGTGACAAGAGGCCGATGACGAGCTAGAGGATGAAGGTTTATAGTCTGCAAGACGAGACACGACTTGCACATGAGTTGCGGCCAGATTCCCAGGGCCAGAGAAAAGAGGTGGCTTCGAGCACTTGAGTAGCTGCTGATGAGAGGAAGAAAAGGCTCCAGAGTCAGAGAAGGCTAGACTATGATGATGACAAGGATCCATGGCAGGCTGCGCAATGGCGGCTGGGTGCATGTTTACTTACAGGTAGGTATACTAGTCACTGAAATATAGACACAGATGGAGAAAGAGAGAGAGAAGTGGATTTACATTCACGTTGGCACACATAGGGTGTCAGAGAAACCGTCTAGATGGCGCGCACACACACACAATAGCGGAAGCAACAGTTTATTTATACTTGTGGACGTGTTTGTGACAGCGCAGGCGGAGATGTGCTTTGACCCGTCCACGTGGCCGTAGTCAGTGGGGCCGACTGTCCCCATCGTTTCCGTTTGGCCTTAAGAATGACGCACGATAAGAGTAAGAAAAGGGCATGGCACCAGCAGCTGCCGGTTGGTAGCAAGCCACGTGCCGTTCCGCTCGTTGAATGTCCTTTGACTGGCGGTTAAAAAAGCGACGAGAGGGGGATGGGGGGGGGGGGGGGGAAGTTTGTGCGGATTGACTGTTGAAGAAAGAGCTTTAACCAAAAAAAAAGGCAACCGCCCTTTACGAAGTCCCCCATGGGAGAAGAATTTGGTCTCCTTCTTCTTCTTCTTCTTCTTCTGCAAGGATAGCTTTGGCTGGCTGGCTGGCCGGCCGGCCCTGGCCCATCACCCCAAGAGCGAAACGGGCCGGCCCCTTTGAAGTTTGAGAGGCTAAAACTTGCCTTTTCCCACGCCGTCCATCCTCCCTCCCCGGGTGCCAAAAAGAAAGCCAAAGAAATGCCACATGCACATTCCCCACTTCCTTTTTGTAAATTTTGTATTTGTACTTGTCCTTCTCATCAATCCAGCATATTCCCAAATCACCACCCTTCTCTTTCTCCCACGCACGCACCACCACCACCACCACCTTCTTGTCCCGAGAGCCCCGCGGCCCCCGCCCTCCCGAGTCCCTCCCTCCATCATATGGCATGTTATGAGAGAGAGAGGAGGCTCGAGAGGCGTTTTTTTCTTATTCCATGGCACGCCAATCATCCACACATTCCAATGCTGCCCCCTCGCGATTTTTACACTTTGCACGTACAATCACGCCACCACTAGGCCTGAGGGCCTCTCCGTGTGTGTGCGCGCTATAGCTACATCAATGGCATCTTTTCAGGCTGCTTTCAATGGTGGCCCATCACCTCACCTCACAGCTTACTTCATCCTTCTATACATGTGTGTGCTCCTCAATCTCCATGGCACTCAACCAACCAGATGGAATCAAACGTCTACTTTCCCATAAGACCTCAACTTCTCTTGCCCCACTCAAAAGCAATTCCACTCCCGACTTCTTGAATCTCAACCTTGCCTTTTGCTTGTACCATAAATTAGTATCTTCCCTTCTTCTTCTTCTTCATTACACTCTTCCACTTTGCAATCAGTGATTCAAAACCTTAATATTCTGCTCTTCCTAAAAGCCACGTTTCAGTCTAAAACCCGACCTCTCTTCTTAAATTTATCAACTCATCGCGTCAACCCAAAATTCGTACCCATTTTTTATAACCATCAATAGACCATAAGACGGTTTATATTAGCGAACGGTGGGGCAAACGTGAAGCTTCAAAAAGTTCCGACTCTTTAAAAGACACCTACCATGCAAAACAAAGTTGTCTTTACGTTAATTTCTTTACCGCGCACGCTAATCTTGAAAAGGCTCTTTGTTTTAAAAATGTGTGGATCAATAAAAATATATACTTCTCGCATTAGCAACAGCTTTGGGCTGCAAAAAGCATCTAGTAAATAAGCATTCATATGTAGAGTCGAGATAGTGACTAAGGCATGTATGATGTAATGGTTTCATCAAAATTGTTCTTACTTTCACATATTATATTACACCGTGTCAATTTGGTGTAGCATAGGGTTTACTATTGGTTTTGTGCACCTTGTCTTTCATATATTATAGTGCATTATGTCAATTTGGTGTAGCATAGCATTTGGTATTAGTATTGTGCACCTTGTCTCTTTAGGTTTGTAGAATGATTAAACCTTCAACTAGGACTCCAAACAATAAATGTCTACAAGAGTTCACCACTGATATTTTCTCATGGACTTATTATTGGAAGATACACCAAGGAAATCCATGTGTAGAGTCAACACGTATACACACTTCTAGACTTTTTTAAATTAATGCATGTAAGTTGTATTATGAGAGTTTGTTGTACTCAAAAACCATATGCTATGGCTCCATGAAACTTCCTCATTTCTTCATGGCTAACATAGACTTGACTTTGCTATTTGCCCAATATTTGAAGGCCAATTGCTCTTTTGCTTCATCAAATCCATCTATAGCTAGCCACTTCAACCTAGACTTTCCTACAATCTACTTTACAAACACGACATCTTGTTGGCTCTGACTTTAAAGGTCACTATAGTAGGCCAAGATTTTGTTGTGCAACTTATGGTTTAGCTTAGTGTTCACTCTTGCAAGAAGGAAACCTCCTTCGTATGTCCAATCATTGACCTAGATAACTTGACATAGTGAATCATCACCCCCTTTTTTTGTCCCCCTTCTTGTGGAATCCTTCAATTACCTCCTTGTTGACAATTTGCTATGCCACTTTAGAGACACCAACCTTTATCCTATGTTCCCCACTAAACAGACAAATTGACCCTAAAGATTCTTATAGGCACGCTAAGTCTCTATCTAGCAATCTAGCTTGTAACCATTATCGGCCCAATGCACAAGACAGACTATAGTTCTTAGTAAGGGAGCCTAGCAAGCGACCTAAGGAAGGTAAAGATCAACCCCCCCCCCCCCCCCACCCCACCAAGCAAGTTTAGTCCTCCACTCTTTTGTGGATCCATTGTAGTCTTGCTTGATAGGATGGTCAAGTCAATGCAACATTATGGAGTTATCCTTGTCCTTCATCCCTCTCCAAGAGTTGAGTGCGCTCCTTTGAGCCTTCAATCTTCTAACTACTACACATGCACAAATAGCTCTTGGATTCTTAGTAGAAGAGCTAATATATCTTCCTCTCTTCTATCTTCTTCTCTTTATCTTCCTCTCTCTCTCTCTCTCTCTCTCTCTCTCTCTCTCTCTCTCTCTCTCTCTCTCTCTCTCTCTCTCTCTCTCTCTCTCTTTGTGCATATATGTTGTAGCAACCCAATGGTCAAGTTATGGAATAACCTTTATTGTAGTTATATGGTTCCTTGCTCTCCTTTGCTCATGTCATTGAGTTCATGAAAGATCAAGTAGTAGTGGGGTTTGTGAGGATAGGGATGGTCATTTGATATGTGTTCATGATAGCCATGGAGTTGCTATTGGTGATGCTCACAAGGCTACCTAATTTGCATTGGCAATAGTCTATAGTGGCCTTTTTGCTATGAGTTTCTACTTGTGCCAATTGAGATAAGTTGAAGTTGATGGATCACCCAAGGGATGGTGCAATTCATGTGTATGATGGTGGGGATGTTGATGATGACAATGATGATCATTAGGATTCTTAATGGCTACTTGTAGAGGGAAGACAACCTATTCCATAGCATTGAGCTAGTGATAGCTTTATGATAGTGATGATGATTTTCATGGTGTAGCCCTTATAAGGCTTTACTACCAATGTTTTCCACTCTATTATTTAGTAAACCAACAATTAACCACTAAACTTAACAATTGACGTTACTTACTTGACAATTCCTATTGTTACTAAAGTAACTACACAATTGCAATAATGTATTAGTATTATGGGAATTACTTAATGTTTTGTAGCACCTCGATGCTATCATGAGCAGAGGCTCTTGTATCCCACATGCATAGTGAGGAGAGTGGGGAAAGGTTAGGGACTATATAATGATGTACTTGGTTCACTTTTCAATGCAATGTCATAGTGCTTTTGTCCTTCAATCAAGTGTCTATATCATTTTCTTACACAAAAGATTATGTTTATGACTCCAAGTCTGAATCTTGGAACCTAATTCACTTGTGTGACAATTGGTCTTGTATGTGTCTATATCTACATGAGTCCTATCTACATCTTTCATCCTCCATAGCTCATGCCATGCTCTAGATCCACATCTTTTGACATGGTATTAGAGCTCAACTAAGCATGGCGCAGCTTAATCTAGCTCTCCTCTCTGCTCTCTCGAGCTTTCTTAACTTCAGTCTAGTTCAATGCTAGCTTATGACCTCATTTTTACCTCTACCTTCATTCCAGCTTTCATGGCTGCCACAATCAGAACAGTACCTACCCTACTTGGAGCTTCTAGATCTCTCTCTATAGGCCATATCTTCTAGTGCTTTCTTCTAGAAAAGTGTTTCCTAACTAACAAAGCTTCTTTGTATCAGATCAGAGCTCAACATTGCTCTACCTAAAGTCCAGCATTACATTTTTTTACAGTCGTTTTTCAAAACTACACCGATTCCAGTTTGTATATCGATTTGTCTCCTGTGGTGCGCAGTTTTCCCTGCAAATATAGAGATTTTAAAGATCCATACCTAAGCTCTCTCCCACTCATAGGGTTTCCCAAATGATCACCTCTATGAGCTACAATTAGAAAAAAAAATCAAGCCCCTATGTGCAAACCCTAAAGGGAAATCATAGCCATTTCAACACCGAGCTCAAGTCCTTCTCCCACTTTAGTTTTTCACTTCATTCCAACTCATTGAAGTCTATGCCACTCTTATGTGAGCTTGAACTCAATTCCTAGCAAGATCAACACTTCAAATCAACAAACAGATCAAGCACCAACATCCAACACTAAGCTCAAAGAATAGTATCCATTGATACTCAACTAGTGTCAATTTGACACTGATCTTCTTCTGTCTCTTGACACATTGAGCTACAACTCTTTTTTTGGTTATTTGAAGCCGATCAACATGGAAAAGCTTGAGAAAATAGCCAAGCTCAATGGAGAAGGTTTTCATGCCTGGAAGGAGAAGACCATGTACCACCTTATGCTGAAGGACTTGTGGGACGACCTGTTTGAGGAATAATAAAGCTCTGGGTATTATTTCCTAGGATTTTCTAACTATGTATTGTACCATATCTCTAGCATGAGAGATGCAAAAAAGGCTTGGGATGAGCTTGATAGGATCTTTGGAAGTCAAGCAAAAAACTATAAGGTCAAGTTGTTAATGCGGTTCTATAAGCTTGACATAAAAGAAAGCACTTCAATGACTATGCATATTAACACATTCAAAAGTCTAAAAACTCAACTTTCCACTCTGAAGAAAACAATAGATGAGGATGAAGCCATTGATGTACTCCTTGCTAGTGTAAACCAGGATCCTTATGAAAATATTGTCTCTACTCTTAGCAATGTACCTAATTTGTCACAGAAAGATATTGAGCACTCTCTTCTTGATGAAGAGAATAAACAGAAGAACAAGAATGCAAAAGATCGTGTCCCATCATCTAGGGAAAACCTCTTATAGACCAAAGGAGCTGTTGGACCTAAAGGAAGAGGTTGAGATTTCATCAACAACAACAACAACAAGGTTCGGATTATATGTCATTATTGTGGTAAGACTTGCCATGTAGCTAGTGAATGATTTCACAAGAAAAGAGCCCAACATGTGCAAGATAATCACCACCAGAATCAGTTCATGAATGAAAGAGAAGAAGAAAAAGATGCTTCTGCTATCTACAATAATAACTATGTGACATTGTTTTGATAAAAAGTTCTTTGTATTTTTCCATAGTGGATGTTATCTTGTAAAAACCTACCAAGAATGTAAAGTTTTAGGCTTGACCTAACTAGGCTGCCTAAGAGCAAGTCTCCCAGACCATGTCTACATGTAGGGGGGCATATGCCAGCAAGTGTAGGAACTCATCATTTGAGGGGGGTGCTGAAAAAGAGAGCAAATGATGATGCCCAGTAGAGGCTCTTGTACCCCACATGCATAGTGAGGAGAGTGGAGAAAGGTCAGAGACTATATAATGATGATGCCAAGTAGAGGCTCTTGTACCCCACATGCATAGTGAGGAGAGTGGAGAAAGGTCAGAGACTATATAATGATGTACTTGGTTCACTTTTCAATGCAATGTCATAGTACTTTTGTCAGTCAATCAAGTGTTTGTGTCATTGTCTTACACGTTTATGAGTCTAGGTCTCAATCTCGGAACCTAATTTACTTGTGTGACAGTTGGTCTTGTCTATGTCTATGTCTATGTCTATGTCTACATGAGTCCTGTCTACATCTTCCATCCTCCATAGCTCATGCCATGCTCTAGATCCACATCTTTTGACAATTGTAAAAACCATCATTGTACTTATCCACGTATTACAATTATGATAGTTAACATCATGATCATGTCACTTATTGTAGAGGCGATCAACCATCAAGACAAACCCACAGACCACTTATTGTTTCAAGCATTTCCAAGCCAAGCACTAATGGCTACCTCTCACATAGCCGACATGCTATCCATCTCTATGAGTGTAATGAGCTTACCTCCACGCCCGATCGAGTTGCCTCCTCTCCCGAGCACTCTAATAGCTCCACAATCCAAGTGCAAGTTTTAAGTAAGCTCCATCCTCAAGCTCAACACTCCAAGCTCCATCGCCACGAGCAAGAGAAGGCAAGAGAAGAGAAGAGAAGACAAGACAAGACAAGACAAGAAGAGAGGAGAAGATGGAGAGCTTCTCCACCACGGTTCCTCACCCTCACACACTCTCACACTCCCTCTCTTTAAGCACAAGCTCAAGCAAGCAAGAACAAGAAGAAGAAGAAGAGGAGGAGGATAGCCACTTTTGGCCACACACAAGAATGAGCTTCTCATTCACTTTTTAACTTTATACACAAAACCCTAAATCCCTTTTTGGGCAGTCATCCCCTTATCCCCTTTTTTACATGGCCGGCCATGGCCTAGGCCCTTTTTCCCATTGTTCTCCTATCTTCCTAGCTTCCTTCCTACCGCCCATCTACCTTTACAACTTGCACGAGTGAGAGCCCAACACACTTAAAATAAATCATGGTGCGCCTTGCACTCTTTTACAGAAGTATTGAATTGCGCTTTTTCTCATGCACCTTTCTCCTTGATTTAGGACTTTTCTGGATTTCTTGTGTTTCCAAATTCTTCTTAGTGCGTCTTTGTCTTCCGTTTCACTTTTTCCTTGGCCTTGTCTTCTGCTTTAGATTTTTTGGATTCTCCACCTTGTTTGTCTAAGGGCTAACATTACCTCCCTCCTAGATGAGTGCTAGTCCCATGGCACTCACCGTCGTACATAATAGGATTTGGCATGCACCAAAGACGTGGATAGAAGGGAATGCTGTGATTTGCCTTGGAGTTTGGGTGGTGTGGATGAAGGTGGCTGGTGGCACTTAGTTGGCCTGATTGGTTGGTGATAGGGTTGTTGAAGTTGGTGATAGGACTGGTTTTTTTTTGTTGGGAGTTACACTCATGGGTTAGCACATGTGTTGATATTTTGGGGATTTTGCGGACGGGCAACGAATATTTGGTGGGCTTGCAGGATGATAAAGGATAAGAATTCAAAGTTGAGTGTTGATGAAGAGCTGAAGGTACTTTCGTTGAAGTCTGCAATACTTGTAATTGAAAACCTTTCATACATGGTCTCTCCCTAGGGGTAGTGCTAGTCTTCTTATTGTGCACAAGACGTAGTTTGATTAGTTTGGGAGACAGGTCAAACTCTAAGCAAGCTGAGAGTATTGTCCTGCACTTGAGGACCCAAACTGTGTATATATTGTGGTGCAGATATTATGTGAGTGCACATGCATACTTAGATATTATGTAGTTAGAAAACTGTTGGTCTCGTTCCTCGTAGCAATGGGTGTATAAAGCAAGGGTTCGATGGGGTGGGAAAATTTGTCCATGTTGAGGAGAAATACACTTGAAGGCCTCTTGAGACATCATTTGTGATTTTGACAACATGATGTAGCATAATTGAGCTCATTGATGCCTTAGCTTTGGTAGCTAGTGGCTACTTGTAGTGGTTGAAGAGTACAATGTAGTTTCCATGGTCTTCCATGCCTTGCTTACCACTGCTGATTACAATGGCATTGAGATGGAGTGCGAAAAAGAATTATGCAAATGGTTCAGGGTGACAGGTTTGAACCATAGGAGAGATGAGCTCCCTAGGTATGTCCTACCCTTGATGTTCCCTGAACAATTGTGGGGGATGTGTGAAAGGGATAGGGGATTAGGGACAGAGCTAGCCGACCAAGGTCACTAGACGTACCTAATTTGAGGACCTCTAGGTGATGTGCTATGATCGTGGGTGCCTTTCTTCCCTTTTTTAAAAAAATCTTTTCTTTTTTTTTCTTTTTTTTATAACACGAGTACAACCATTGCAATACGTTGAGGCTATCATCTTTTCATTTGTATTGGGAAATGTTGAGATCCAAAGGTTGTAAAGAATGAATATTACAAAGATGATTGTGTTACTAGCCTCGATACTAGAGGAACAGATGTTGAGATGGTTGGTCATTCTCCTTTTTATTAGTAACTCTCCTGCTATTCCTTATGGACTTTGTCACCCTCTTGTTCTTGGATTGGTGATAGCTCACCCCCAACATACTATACACATCCTTCCTTGTGCATTTCTCAGTCTTGCTAATGTGGCTAAACCTAGGGCCTTCTCCACCGTCGCATGGCTCCACTCCACCTCTATTTGATGAGTTTCTTCTCCTCTTCTTACTGTCACCATGCCATAGTTTCTTTCGACATCGAAGCTCCTCGGAAATTTTGCACCCTTGCTATAATCGATAGCCTGCCCAACCTTGTCTACATACTTTTGTAGACTACACTAGCCCAGGAGTTGTTTTACGGTTGGCTCCTCTATGATGGTGCCTTTTGGGTTTAGGGAAAGCTTGAATGTAAACTAGCTAAAACCCCTTGTTTCCATCATTAAGCCATACTTTGCTTGCTCTTTCGCTATGAACGAGAGCTTGCCAACTTAATCTTGCCTCGGATGTAGAATCTGGCCAAGAAAGAGAGAGTAGCCAATGACTATGCTTTGGACCATGCTCAAATGCAATGTGTGCTTTCTGAAACTGTGATTTTCTCTTCCGAAAACGGGGCTTCCTTCATGGCACCTTGTTCTTGGTATTTCTGTTGGTTTTTCTGTAATGACTCTTTTGTGGGATCGATGGCCTTGTGGTGACTTGAACATTGAATGCTTTTGTACAGAGATCTATGTCGTCATGTATCCACTTGACAACTCGTGAGAGTACCTGCAAGTCATATGCTTTAACTATAATGAATAGGTGCAACTCAAAGAGACATCACTTATTTGAATCCCATAGCATTGACTTCGATGCATATCACTTACACTTGATTATCATTACTTGTGTGTGTGTTGGCTTTTCTTTTTTGGTATTATATATACACAGTCACAAAACTCATTGTTTATTTATATACACATTTATAAATCCATGTCACTTCATGAGGATAAAAACCAATTGTAGAATTGAGGATTGTACTGGAGTGTGGCACACACATCTAGTACTCGTGGCAACCTACTCAATAACAACAAATATTTCACAACATCGAGCAGCATGGTACCTCTTGTTTGAGTCTACTTGCAACATGTAGATTCTCCTCGGTGAGAATTTTATCAACCAGAGAGTTTTCTTGGCTAGTTCCGGCTAAGTCCATATCCTGAATGGTAGTCAGTACTCGAAAGGAAGTTGGCGCCACATAGGTTGAGTCTCTTTGAGACCGCCATTTGGTCAATCCCTCCTCTAAGTCTATCATAATCTGGGCTCCAAGTTCGGCCATTGTAGTGTGGTTTTCAAACCAATGCTTTTCGAATTGACTTTGACCCTCTGATTGTCGCTTTAGCTACTCTTTCTCAAAGAGATTCGGTTGGCAAAGCACTTTTTTGAATGTCACAGTTAAGCATAGTTCATCGGCTTTCTCGTCAAAGATGAGTTGCACCCATTCATGTAGGAGCTTGTCATAGTGCTCGTCAAGATATTCTTGCTCCTCCCAGGATGATGGATATGGCAAGTATTCCTCAAGTTGCTCCCTAGGGAGTATGCCTGTGTCTGCAAGGATGTAGACACATGCGAATAGCTTGAATTTAGCATCCAACTCAATCAAGCACTCTGTGACACTTCTATGTTCAATGAGGGCTTGCTCGGTTGCTATCCCATGCAAGGTTTTGGGAGTTTCCCTAGACTTTAGCATTGTTGGGAGCTCAGGCCTAGATGAGCAGGATTGGTCAATGCTAGGATTACTTTTGTCCTCATGATTTTCATGTTTCTCTTGAGGCCTTGCTCCTATTGTATCATGATTCTCCTCGGATGTGACATGTATAGTTTTGTCACTTTGTTGTGACAATGTTGTATCCACTCTTGATTGGTCATTGCAAGTTCTATTGTTGTCGGTGGATTGAGTGTTCTAAGAAACTGTTGATGGTAATGGTTGCTTTGACTTATCAGAACACATAAATGTGTCTGAGGTTTCACCGATGTTAGGAGAGATGGCAATGGGTTCATTCGTTGGTGAACTCAATGCTTTATTCCTCAGCTCTTCAGCACCCTTGGTCTCAATCTTCTTGGCATCTACAACCACTTGCAACAATTGCCGTTGTTTTTTTTGTTTTCTCCTCTTTTTATTGGAAAATTGAGGTGTATCCCTTGAAGACTCGGGACCCTGAACTAGGTCAGCCCCGTTGATGTGCTTGGTCGGGCCTCAACATTCTTTGTTCCTGGTGTGTCCTTATGGGATATAGCCACAGCTTGCTGGACAGCCTTGTGAGGTTGTGAGGGTACAACTGCCTCTCCTCTTGGAGAGTCTAGCTCTTTGGTCAATTCTCCCTTGTTTGGCTCCTTGTTCGATTCTTGATTGGAAACAGTAGCCACTAGTTTAGTGGACTAGCTATTGTTGGTGGATTGCGGTGCCAAGTCCTAAAGCATATCAAAAGTGTTCATGTCTTTTGTTATTGCCAGTTGAGCATTCACTTGTGCAGGTTGAGCATTAGTTGAGCTAGTCACAATGGATTGCACTGATATATCCTTAGGCTGAGAGCTAAGGGTGGTGTCATGTCCCACCTCTTGGACATTCGAAAGCTTCGATAGAGATAGAGATTGGAATTGAGTAGCTACATTTGATAAGTATTGTTGTGCTGACTTGGGACTCCTAAGTGGCTTAGACACTGGCTGGAAGATTTTCTCATGGCTATTAGACGACTCTACCATTTGCTTTATTGAGCAATTAGCCTTATCATGAGCAACATTGCGTCTATGGTGCTCATTATCCCCTTGGGAAATCAAAGGCTCCTTGGGCACTAGTTTGTGCACACTCAATGGTTACATCCGATATATGCTTGTTAAGCACGCTAGGCTGAGTATCTATCCTTCGAATAGTCACGTTTGGTTTCTTCATTTCAATCGTGAGGGGCTCGGTCACTCCAATGTTTTTGACTCAAGACTTGTTTTTTCGTTTAGATTTCCTCTTGTGCTTCTTCGCTCTTGATACGTCCTAGCCTTCGGCTGACAGAGGTGGTTTAGCATGGGGTTTTGGTACCCAAATCCATTGGTTACTTGCATAATACCCTTGAGCACATAGCAACACTTTGGATATCCATCAAGACGTTGTGCTGGCTCTCCATCAATGCCTTCATCATCTATAAGGCTTGGGCTTCTCTTGTGGTCTTATACGATATTTGTAAGTCCAAAGCTTGTCCTTGGCATTGTCTCCTGACCTTCTTGTTTCAAGCATGGCCTTGCTCATTGCCTCTCTCTATTCAACATGTGCTTGTATCAAATCTTTCAACAAGTCCTTGCTCTCATCACTAGACTTGCATGGTATGTCCGAATGTTCCTTGTCCTTCCTTTGAGGTTTAATGAGGTCACCCTTACTAAAGGTTGTGATTATCCTCACACCTAGTAGTGTCAAGAGAGTGTCAAGTGTATCCTCTGTGCTACATAGTTGGCCTCACACTTCATCGCCCTTTTGAAGGGTCATCCCAGGAGGGTTTCCTTTTCACAATTAACACTATTTGGAGGGACGTGGAATAGAATAGGAAAAAGTTTCCATTTCAATAGTTACAAGGATTTTGCACTTTCTTGTAAGTGCTTGTGGGTATTCCCCATAAGGATCAAGAGTTGCACCAATTGGTCTAAGCTCTGATTGGCCTAATAGGGTCCATATTTCATAGGTGAAGATGTTGAAATCAGCTCCTTCATTGATAAGAGCATTGACACAGTGCTCCCCTTTTGTAGTGAGTTTGACCCTAAGATAAGCAGGCGATACTATGTCTTCATATTCCATGTCTTGGCTTATAAATTTAAGCCTTCTGATAAATGCCCTTGAGTCCCCAACTACACAACTAGATGTGGATTCTCCACTGATGTCTTGGGTCATCTGTGCGGTGCCATTCAAGATGCATCTATCGTTAGGACTGTTATGTCCAGTCATCCTCGCAATTGTAGCTTGATGTTGTTGCATTCCACTTTGAGTGGATGTAGATTGAATGCAACATGTGGTGTGGCCTTTTTTCCCTTATTGGCTAGATTGGCCCATTGAGGCTCTAGGGTCTATGTTTGTCCTTGTTCGGGTATGGGCTTTCAGTTGTTCTTTTGCAAGTGAGAGTCTATGCGTGTGCAAAGCCCTTAACTACACTAAGATCTAATTTGGAGGATGTGTCATAGTGCACATTTTCTCTCCAACCCACTTGGGAGAGGTGCGGAGGTGGGTGTCTGAAGGGGCAGTCTCCGGCCCGCACGGCTGCTGGTACGATAAACACAATGCATGATTTGAGGGACCATTTGTAGCCAAGTTTTGAACTACTTGCTCTATATTTCAATCTAGTGATAGATCTATGATGTTCCTTTTGGCTCTCTATGGTCTCTAGGTCAGTTTCAGGGTCTGCAGGTTAAAATTTGACAAAATCCAAATTCAGCCCAACAGGCCTGAATTGCAAGGGGCAAATGTCCAATTCGGTCCGTCCGAATGACCGAGGGCCGAATACAACTCGTTCGAATGTCAAATTTGGCTAGAGTCCGAATATGGTCTGTCCGAGGCTGAACAGTCAAATGTTAGTGGGTTGAGTTGACTAGGCCGAGGGCTGAGTGGTTCATCCAAATGGGTTTGGGCCGAATGGCCAAGGGCCGAGTCGAGTGGGCTGAATACAAAGTAGTCTGAAGGGTGAATTCGGTCGGGCCGAATGTCAACTTGTTCGAGTGGGGTTGGGCCGAGTCGATAGGGCTGAGGGTCGAATATCAAGTTGGCCAATATTGAGTTCATCCGAATGGTCGATTTGGACAGCGGACTGAGCAGTGGGCGTCGGAGTGGTAGTGGCCGAATGGCCGAATACGAGAGGTCTGAGAGCTGATTCTAGGACTCGGCCTAGAATTTCTGTCACTCATCGAATGCGACACTTTTTTTTCCAACTTGCACAAAATTCATCGTCGAGTGATCGAGGCCTTCCCACTAGTCGAGTACCTCCAGATCCTAGCTACTCATGCAGGAGAAGTGCGAGTAACTGTAGTGGGCAAATAACTCCTCGATGGCAAGATCAAAGTAGGTCCACGCAATGAAGCTCTCTCTCTCTCTCCAACTCTCTCGAATCCCTGAACTGCAAATTGAGGTCTCCCCTGCCACTCCTGGCCTCTTATTACCTTGCCCAGGCCTACATTCACCTTAGTCTTGCTCCCCTTACCAACATTTAACCCAAATTTTCATTTTTTTCCATTGTTTTCCCTGTTTCATCCTATTATACAACAACAGAAAACCCTACTGTATGCTCAAATCTTTTGCTCCTATCCTCCCTAAATGTAAGCAAAAATCATAAAGAAAACACCTACACTACTCCAACCTACCTTTCCAAATCCAAAAAACTAAAAACTTACTTGATAAGGAGATCAAATACCTCTTCAAACTCCCTCACTTCCTACCTATCTACATCAAGCACCGGTTCAGGGAAAACCCTACTTCAATGCTTGATTCAAAGCACGCAAGCGCTCAAGGCTTGAATCTGTTGGTCATGGAAATGGAACCAAAATGTAGGGGCGATTAACCGCGAAGACCCATAGACCGCTTATTGTTTCAGTGTTCCAAGCCAAGCGCACTGATGGCTACCTCTCACACAGTCGATGTACTATCCATCTCTACGAGTGTAGTGAGCTTACCTCCACGCCCAATCGCCACAAGCAAGACACGAGAAGAGAAGAGAAGAGATGAAGAGAGGAGAAGATTGAGAACTTCTCCACCACGGTCCCTCACCCTCACACACTCACTCCCTCACACTCTCACACTTTCTCTCTCAAGCACAAGCTCAAGCAAGCAAGAAGAAGAAGAAGAAGTAGAGGAGGAGAGCCACTTTTGGCCACACACAAGAATGAGCTTCTCATTTACTTTTCAACTTTATATACAAAACCCTAAATCCCTTTTTGGGCAGTCATTCCCTTATCCCCTTTTTTACATGGCCGGCCGTGGTCTACGCCCTTTTTCCCATTGTCCTCTTACCTTCCTAGCTTCCTTCTTACCGCCTATCTACCTTTACAATTTGTATGGGTGAGAGCCTGTGGCACTCTTAAAATAAATCATGGTGTGCCTTGCGCTCTTTTACAGAAGTATTGACTTGCACTTTTTCTTGTGCGTCTTTCTCCTTGATTTAGGACTTTTCTGCACTTCTTGTGTTTCTAGATTCTTCTTAGCGCGCCTTTGTCTCCATTTCACTTTTTCTTGGCCTTGTCTTCTGCTTTAGATTTTTTGGATTTTTCACCTTGTTCATCTAAGGTTTAACATTTATGAATCCAATCTCAATGTGGTATTTTGCAAGTTAGGGTAAGGATGAAGAGTGAGCAGTTGTGTAATGTACATCACAAAAAACCTTGTAGTAGAGAAGAAAAATTGGCTCAATAAGCAAGAAGACCTAGCAAGGGGAAATAAAAGATAGTGAAGGGATCACTTTGGCCATAGCTCAAGGTAACCTATAGCAAACTGATGATGTAAGAGGAAGATGTAGAGGAGTCATGAGAGAAAGATATAGAGAAAACTCTAATATAAGAGGAAGATATAGAGTCATAAGAGACATACGATTGAAATTGCAATGGCATTTAACTTTATTTATTAAGAGCCAAAATTCAAACAAATTTTACCTATAAGCACAATGAATAATCAAAAATATGTAGCAAAGAATTGGATCAATTATTGAGACATAAATACCTTTTGTAAAGCCTACAAGTTTCAAGGGAATAAAAGAAGGTGCCTCTGTTGAGCACTGAAATGACCATCTTTTTAGCTAGCTTTTGTTATATTTTTGGGTGGTTTTTGTTTGATTTTCTAATTGATTGATTGGTTTCTTGATGGATTGGAAGTCTTTTGAAGTGTTTTGGAATGAATTAAGTAGGTTTGAGAAGCTCATGATGGTTTTTAGTTGAGTTATGATATTTTGATTGGTTGTGTATTGTGTCTGTTTGATTCTAATGGGTTTGTTTTGCTTTTGTTTTGATCTATGTTCTTTCTGGTTGAGAGGTTACGATTGTAAATGAGTGGTTTGAGGAATGATTGAGAGTGTTTTGGATGGTTTGATTTGGTTTTGGTTTGAGCTATATGATTTTTATGCCTTTTGGAGACCTTCTGTAGTATATTGTTGGGTTTTTGTATGCCTTCTAGTGTCTTCTGTATGCTTCTATAAGTGTTCTAATAGATGTCTTTTTAGATTCGAAATGTTTTCTAATATTGAAAAGAGAAGAATAGACACTCTTAATAGCTCGAAGAAGCAGAAGAAGTAGCTGATGAAAACTTGAACTAAAGATTGAAGTGACATGACACTGATGAGCTTCCAAGGAACACAATAGTGGCTTTGGTGCCCATTCATATCAGGCATATCTGTTGGGAGGGGTATCCATGACCAAGAGAGATTATTGAGTGTCGTTATTTGTTTTTCTCATGTATTATTGAGAGAGATCATATGTGAAAGAGATGTTGTATGAGAGATAGCCAATTTCTATGAAAAAACATTGTATCTACATGAGAGAGATTGAGAGAAAGACTATGAAGATGTTGAAATATGAATATTATGTGATGAATTTCACTCAAACTTGATCATTTATTATTATTTTTTTTAATTGGTTGTGTTTTGTGTTTTTTTTTCTTTTATGGTTAATTAAAGTATAAAGAACATGCTTGTTGGTGTGACAAGATTGATTTTCTTTTAGTAGTTTTCATGTTTCCTTGGTATTCCTCTTGGAGCTCCATGTTTTTGGTGCACAGTCAAGGAAATTGCCATCAATAACATGCACTAACAGGGGCTAAAAATGGAAGCAATGGTACTGTTGAAGAGAAGGAAAAGCAATGAAAGATTGTAGAATTCTTGCTATTATTGAAGAATTGGAGATTTTCATTGCCAAAGTCGCTTTTTACAAGAAATGCATTTCTGAATAGCAAAAAGATGTCACTGTCTTGATGCGGACTCTTTGTGAACGACTAATCCTACTGTCTTTTGAAGCTAGATAAAGTTGTATCACTATAGCCAATTGTTTCCTATAGAACTGAAGAGTAAAAATGATAGAATGAGTATCAATAGAAGATTTGGCCTTCATTGAAGAATTTTTAGACATCATCAAGTGGGAGATTGTGAAAAAGCTTTAGGATTTGTGATCTATTGAGGTTCATAAGAATAAGAAGAAAAGAGTTGAAATTTATTCATGAATGCCCAACAACAAGATACATGGGATGCTTGGTGTACTAACAACCTTTTATTTGTGTAATTGGAAACCCACTGAAAGCTAGTAGATAGAGTATTCTTCATAATATATGCTATTGAAACCCTCTGAAGTTATCAAGACAATGGCACTATGGAGATCCTCATAATAATGACATTTGATACCTTTAGAACTGAATATATTTTCCTCTGTAGTGAAATGAAAGCTAAATTCAAAGAGGTTGAAAAAAAAGAAGTAGAAATGTTGGCAAGGGAGTCCTTCAGAGACTGAAGCCCTTCTGATTTCCTTCTATTGAGTATAGACAAAATGAGTGGAGCCAACTTCTTGATGAATGACATGATCAAGAGGTAAACACTAGAATAAATCTAGAGGTACGTGAGAAGAGAGAATTTAGAAATCAAAATTGAGAACAAACTAGCAAGCAGAAGCCTCCTTTGACACCCTTGCGGCACTCTTTATGGAAATCCCAATGGCGAACCAAGGTACCCTTCCAAGTTAGATCAATCCTAGAAATGTTGATGAAAGGCCAGTGAATGTAGTCCCATTGCCAATCTTTAAGGGAGAATACAATAAAGACATTGATCTTCATGTATCTGAGTTTATGGTAGCATGCATAGCTAACAATGCCAGAACCCTTGAGCATTGGTTGGAGATAAAAACATTTTTATGTGAAGACATGGCCTAAGGATTGCCAACCCTACAACTGTTAACCAAAATATTAAGGCTTCAAAGCCTATGAAAAAAGTGGAGGTGGCCAACAACTTCTTAGATCCTAGCACTTTAAAGACTAGTGTTTGGATAAAAGGCTACTTCATTGCAAGTGCATTGATAGATGGGGGATCTTTAATGAACATCATGACGGATGTAATGATGAAAGATCTAGGCATACAATCCACTCAATGGCTCATTAGACTCTGACTAATTAGAGCATAATCAAGTCTTTAGGCATCCATCCCTACATCAAGACCATAGTTTGCTAGTAGAGATTACTGGACAACATACTTGGTAGTAAAGCCTAGCTCTTATGAAACATCTTACACTATGTTACTTGGAAGACCATGGATGTTTGAAGCATAAGCAAGGATGAATTGGTTTAAAGCAACCTACCCCTAGGTAGGGGACCCAACAAAGTGATGTTGAAGCTCTATGGTTCACATAAAGGAAATGGATTCACATCCATAGAAGTATCCTCTAACCCTCCCAATGAAGTAAAGGATGGAATATAGGCAGAACATCCCAATGAGGAGGATGTTCCAAAGGCCACAAAAGCTTATGATCCTATGTTGTTGGACAGAATGACTATGGTACACTTCGGACTAGTAAATGGATCTCATCATATACAAAAGATTTATAAGTGGATTAAGAAAAATAAGCCTTCTTTTAGCAATGGCTCTTCTCACCCTAAACTATCCTTCTTGGGAAAGAATGACGATGATGCACCTTGCCAACAAGCACCGGTTCTTCAACCTAAACAAAACTTAGATGGTACCTATTATGTGACATTCTTAAATGCATCCTTAGAAGATGAGTTCTCAAGTCAAGAAGTAATTAACTCTCAAATAAAATCCAAAACATCCTTGATGCCATTTCAATATTTCAAAGAGCCAAACGAGTCTCCACTAAAGATCGAAGTTGATTCTAGTGGAGCATTAGAGAAAAAAGCTAGTAGCAAACTTCTAGAAGAGGAGTTGTTGACCCTTCATAACCTATTGAAGGATAATTTGGATGTTTTTGCTTGGTCTTACAAAGACTTAAAAGGGATTGATTCCATTATGTGTCAACATCACATCAACTTAAAGCCTAGCGCTAAGACTGTATGGTAACAATAGAGGCATATGAATCCAAACTACTCAGCCCAGGTAAAAGAAGAGTTATTAAAGCTCTTACAAGCTAAGTTCATCTATTCAATGGCTTATAGTGAATGGGTTTCACCCATCATGGTCATACCTAAGAATAATGAGAAGTTGTGGATTTGTGTGGACTTTCGAAAACTGAATTCCAAAACAAAGAAATATCATTTTCCTATCCCTTTCATTGACCAAGTGTTAGACACAATGGCAAGCCATGAACTCTATTCCTTACTAGATGGTTTTTGTGGATACAATCAGGTGTAGATAGTAGAAGAAGACCAGTCCAATAAAACCTTTACAACAAAATGGGATATCTATGCTTACGAAGTGATGTTGTTTGGGCTTTGTAGTAACCCCCTTGCTACCTTCTAGTGAGTCATGATGGCCACATTCCAAAATCACCTACATGACTTCATTGAGGTATATTTAGATGATTTTAGTGTCTTTAGTCCACTCTATAAGCATTGGGGATACGTAGAGTAGTGTTTTGATCAATGCCAAGAATATGGGATCTCCTTCATGTTGAGATATCGAGCTCCACTCGTGATACGCCAGGGTGACCGTTGTGTATTTATGTCACCGACTTGTCGGTTGCAGATGCGGTTGGTACACCGCCCATGAATAATAGCTACATGATAGCTATCCTTATCTACTCTAGTTCGTGGCTTGGTTAGTATGCCACCTTAGTTAGTTGAGTTTGGTTTGAGACCCATATATAGGGTTCTTCTATTTCTTTGTATCAGAGTTCTTTTGGCTTACACAACTAAGAAGAGGAAAACTGTTTTCAACCTCCACCCTTGTGTGTATTCCCCCATTGTGCAAGCAAGAAAGCTACAAGTGAGACTCCTTCCTTCTCTCCCACAATCGTGACATGGTATCAGAGCCTTGTTCGTGGTAAGGAGCTCAAGAAAGCAAGCCAAGCTCGTGGTGTTTTGGTAATTTAGCCCTTGGCGACCTTGTTTTTTTTATTTGAGGCCATTTCGGGGCATGTTTTGGAGGCGGAAGTTTTCTGCACACACTCAGGAAAAGGCTCAGTTTTATACTGTGCAGCCACTGTTCTATAGGTTGGTGAAAAGTTACTGTAGAAATTGCATCGTATGCTTGTGCGTAGAGACATTGGGAGTTTCAGAATCATCCTTGGTTCCTGTTTATGCAAAATCGTCACTAGGAAGTGACTGTGTGGTCAAATACCACTTTCGCCAGTTTTGCAGATTTTCCCTTGTGAGGGTGAAGCTGTGGCTTTTGCACTGACAGAATTTTTTGCAGTCTTCTGTAATGGCATCTGATTCTCTTTCACAGATTGTCACTGAAAAGCTTGACAAGAACAACTTCCAAGCATGGAAGTTTAGAATGATGAATTTCCTTATGGGAAAAGGATATTGGGAATTTGTTGCAGGAAATGAAGAAGAACCAGTTCTTCCTGATGTTCCCAATCAACAACAAATGCAGGCATTTAAAGCATGGCATGAGAGAGCCAGGAAAGTTATGTATTGGCTGTCTATCAGCATTTCAGACTCTATGATTGTGCATATTCAGGATGCAAGTACGCCAAAGGAGGCATGGGATACTTTGTCAAAAATGTATAGCACAAATACGCAAGCCAGGAAAATGCAGCTCAAGCAAGAGTTGCACAATGTGCAAAGAGAAAATATGAGCATCAACGACTACCATATGAAGGTGAAGAAGATTGCAGATGCACTTGCTTCCATTGGGTCACCAGTGGAAGATGATGATTTAGTTTCTGTGACCTTGAATGGTCTAGGAAAGGATTATGCACAGTTTCGGACATCCATTTCAGTTCATGAAAGATTTCCTGATTTTGAGGAGTTGATTGCTATTCTAATTTCTGAGGAACAGAGAAATGGTGGTGCATCTTCTTCAGGAGGAACTTCAAAAGAAGCTGTCTTCTACTCAAATGCTGGAAGAGGTAGAGGCAGAGGTAGAGGAGGCCGATTTGGAGGCCGTGGTAGAAATCAGAATATGCAGCAAACTCAAGAAAACCAGTCCTATGGAGGAGGACGTGGTAACTCTAGAGGCAGGGGGAGCCAAAGAGGTCGTGGTGGATGGCAAAGACGCCAAAATGCAAACAGTAATGTTGAATGCTACTATTGTGGTAAAATGGGTCATATGGCTAAAGACTGCTATAAAAACCAGAATGACATCATGAATGGAAAACTGCAACAAGGAAATTATGCATCTTCTAGTAGACAGGGTGATGACAGAAATGAGCACATGAACAATTCTGTGACAAGTGTAGAAGAAAGCAACGATGTGTGGTATGTTGACTCAGGTGCATCAAACCACATGACAGGTCATGCAGAATGGATGGAGGATGCAAGGAAAATGGAAAAACCAGGATTTGTGGAGACTGGTGATGATACTGCACATCCGATTGTGCAGATTGGAAAAATTCCTTTGTCTATGCAGGATGGGAAAAAGAAATACCTGTCCGATGTATTTTATGTCTCGAATATCACCAAGAATCTGGTTTCTGTTGGTCAAATGGTTGAACAGGGCTTGCAGGTCAGATTTAATCCTCATGGATGCTTTGTTGAGGATGTGAAAAATAAAGGTCGCTTGATAGCAAAAGGAAAGAAGAAGGGCAGAATGTTTACGTTGGATGCAGACATGCCTGAATTGAGTGCAGCAATGTTTGCACATGGGACCGGTGTAGTTGCAGATATTGATATCTGGCATAAACGCATTGGTCATGTTAATGTACAGCGACTTAAATCAATGCAGGCCCAAAATATTGTTGCAGGATTGCCCAAATTCAAGGTTGCAGAAATGCATAAGGTATGTGAAGCCTGTCAGTTTGGAAAATAGGCAAGGAAACCATTTCCTAGACATGTTCAAGAGAGTGAGAAGCCATTGGAATTAATCCACTCTGATGTGTGGACTACTAAAGCTGCATCTCTTGGAGGCTGTCATTATTTTGTTACTTTTATTGATGACTATAGCAGAAAAGTTTGGGTGTACTTTATGAAAAAGAAAAGTGAAGTTTTTGGGCATTTCAAAACTCTTAAAGCTATGGCTGAAAAAGAAACAGGTCTGCAAATAAAATGCCTAAGGTCAGATGGAGGGGGAGAGTACCTCTCAAATGAGTTTGCAAGGTTCTTGCAGGAGCATGGCATAAAGCAGCAATATTCATGCAGTTATACCCCACAACAAAATGGAATTGCAGAAAGGAAAAACAGGCATATTGAAGAGGTATCTTGTGCCATGCTCAATGAAAAAGACTTGCCAGATTTTTATTGGGCTGAAGCAGTTGCTACAGCAGTCTACATAATGAACAGGACTCCCACTGCAGCAATACATGGAATGACTCTAGAGGAGAGGTATACTGGTAGGAAACCAGATATTTCTCATTTGAAAATTTTTGGTTGCATTGCCTATGTACATGTGCCAGATGAGTTGAGATCCAAGTTGGATCCAAAAGCTAAGAAGTGCATCTTTATTGGTTACTCTCTGCAGCAAAAAGGGTATAGATGCTATAACCCTTCTACTCGTAAGTTTACAGTGAGCAGAGATGTTGTTTTTGATGAGATGAGTAGCTGGTATAAACCAGTAAATGTGATTGATGATGTAGATGCACAAAATGGTAATGTTGCACAGAATTCACAGCAGCAGTCACAAAATATTAGTGGACCTAGAGCGTCCTCTAGCAATGGTTCACATTCTTCACCATGGACAGGCAGATTGAGATCAGGAGAATCTTCTCAAAGTAATGCAGATAGTGGTATGCAGGTATCACGAAAAGGAAAAGAGAAGGTTGATCAGCCCATGTTTGATGTGAATGCAGGTCACTCTTATGTGGATGGTGAATCCAATGGCTCAGAACAGAGCATTGATGATGAGTTGGGTATTCCTTCTATTGTTACACCTGGAGTAAGGAAGACCAGGGATGTTTTGAGAGCACCTGGGAGTGAACCCACTTTGCGCAGGTCTGCCAGAGTTAGGTATCCTGTGGATAGGCTGAAATATGATGGATTTACAGCCATTCACTATGCATATATGGTCAAGGTGATACAGGAACCAGAACCCACTTCTTTTGAGCAAGCCATGGGAAAAGAAAAATGGGAGAAAGCCATGGATGAAGAAATGGATGCCTTGGAAGCAAATGCTACATGGGAATTGGTACATTTGCCTAAAGGTAAGAATGCAATTGGCTGTAAGTGGGTTTATAAGGTGAAGCACAACGCAGATGGTTCTGTGAACAGATACAAGGCAAGATTAGTAGTCAAGGGGTATGCACAAACATATGGGATTGACTATGAAGAAACATTCAGTCCGGTTGCAAGGATGGCAACCGTAAGAGCAGTCATTGCTATGGCTACATCAAAGGGATGGTCTTTACATCAGATGGATGTAAAGAATGCCTTCTTGCATGGTGATTTGCAAGAAGAGGTCTATATGGAGCAGCCACCAGGTTATGTGCATGATGTTCATCCTGAGTTTGTTTGCAGGTTGAAGAAAGCCTTGTATGGCTTGAAGCAAGCACCTAGAGCATGGTCTGACAAGATAGGACAGTATCTTGTCACTATTGGCTTTCAGATTTCCAAGGCAGATTTCTCACTTTATGTGAGAAAAACAGAGAAAGGTATTATGCTACTTGTCATTTATGTTGATGATTTGATTATGACAGGTGACAGTGATGAAGATATCCTTCATGTGAAAATGCTATTGAAGCAGAAGTTTGAGATGAAGGATTTGGGAGAGCTGCGTTATTTCTTGGGCATTGAGGTGATTAGATCACCAAGTGGGATACAGCTCTTGCAGAGGCAGTATGGATTGGACATGCTGTCCAAATATGGGATGACAGGCTGTAAGCCTATTTTAGTTCCTTTGGAGCAGAATGTGAAGCTGAGCGCAGATGCAGGTGAGCTTCTGAAAGACCCTACTATATACAGACGCATAGTAGGAAGCTTGATTTATATGACTATTACCAAGCCAGATTTGAGCTATGTTGTTGGATTGGTAAGTCAGTTTATGCAGGCTCCAAGGAAATCGCATTTGGATGCGGCTAGACGCATACTCAGGTATGTGAAGTCCACATTGCAGTATGGACTATTTTATGAGACTGGGGTTCAGATACAGTTGCATGGATACACTGATGCTGATTGGGCTGGTAGCGTTTCTGATAGACGTTCTACCAGTGGATATGTGTTCTCTTTTGGGAGTGCTGCAGTCACTTGGAGCAGCAAGAAACAGCCTACAGTTGCCTTGTCAAGCACAGAGGCTGAGTACAGGGGTGCAGCAATGGCTGCATGTGAGGTAGCTTGGTTGCATAAGCTACTTTATGATATGCATCAGTCTACAGATGGGCCAGTTGTCATTTATTGTGACAACATGAGTAGTATACACTTGGCAAATAACCCAGTCTATCATGCTAGAACAAAGCACATTGAGGTGCATTATCACTATGTGCGGGAGAGGGTTTTACTAGGTCTTATTGATCTAGTTTATGTCAGCACAGAGGATCAGGTAGCTGACATATTTACGAAGGCATTGGGCGTAGAGAAGCTGCGCAAGTTCAGAGACCTGCTTGGTGTGCAGGAATTGGGATTGAGCTCGAGGGGGAGTGTTGAGATATCGAGCTCCACTCGTGATACGCCAGGGTGACCGTTGTGTATTTATGTCACCGACTTGTCAGTTGCAGATGCGGTTGGTACACCGCCCATGAATAATAGCTACATGATAGCTATCCTTATCTACTCTAGTTCGTGGCTTGGTTAGTATGCCACCTTAGTTAGTTGAGTTTGGTTTGAGACCCATATATAGGGTTCTTCTATTTCTTTGTATCAGAGTTCTTTTGGCTTACACAACTAAGAAGAGGAAAACTGTTTTCAGCCTCCACCCTTGTGTGTATTCCCCCATTGTGCAAGCAAGAAAGCTACAAGTGAGACTCCTTCCTTCTCTCCCACAATCGTGACACTTCAACCCTGACAAATGCATCTTTGGAGTCTCTTTAGGCATTATATTGGGTCACATTGTCTTTGCATAAGGAATATCAATAGAATTTGCCAAGATTGAGAAGATTGTAGCCCTAGGTGTACTAACCAACCTAAAATAGTCAGAGGATTTTTTGCCATGTGGGCTACTATAGGAGTTTCATCTCACATTTTGCAACAAAGGCAATCCCCTTGCATAAGCTCCTCAAGAAAGATGCAAAGTTTACTTAGAAAAATGATTGTGAATAACCCTTCAACACTCTAAATCAGTGTATGATTAAAGCACCCATCTTGCAACCTCATAATAATTGGATGAAGCAATGTTAGTGCATACTAATGCATTTGTAGTTGGCTTGGCACAACCCTCTACTAGAAAGGCTCCTTAAAGCTAGATCAGCCCATTTATTATGCAAGCCAAAAAGCCATTGATAGGGAGAGAAACTACACAATGACTGAGTTAGAGTACCTCGCGATGGTGTTTACTCCAGAGAAGTCTTGACACTACCTCACTTCAAGTTTTATGTGGATCATGAAGCTCCCTGCTTCTAATGAACCAGGAAGATGTCAAAGGAAAAATGATGAGATGGCTCCTTCTATTCTAGGAGTCTGATCTTGAAGTGGTCACTAAATCTGGTCATTCCCATGTCCTAGCTGATCATTTATTATGAATCCCTTAGGGTGACGAAGGGGAGCAACATGATCTTGAGCTTTCTAGCGAAGCATTATTTCTAGCAAAGACTATGACTCCATGGTATATAAACATTTCCAACCTCTTAGCCACACAATAATATTCTCTTGGCATCACTAGTAGAAAGAAAAAGAAGCTTTTGTAAGAATCAACCCCCTACATCTTGTTGGGGGATTCAATGTACAAGAAAGGCAAAGATGAAGTGTTACAAAGATGTGTTGCTAGAGATGAGATTGGGATCATATTGAAAGCATACCATGATGAGCCATGTGGTGGACACTTTGTAGGAGAAGCAATGGCCAGGAAAGCTCTACTCACAAGTTACTAGTAGCCAACCCTCCACGAAGATGCCTATGATTACTACAATTGTTGTGAATGAAAGCCTAACAAAACCAATGCAATGCTGATACGACTATTCCTACCCTTGAAGCCATTTGAAAAATGGGGCATTGATTTTATGGGCCCAAATTGACCCTCCAACGAAAGAAAGCAAAACCAATACATTTTGGTCTATAGTGATTATGTGATGAAGTGATGTGGAGCCAAAGCTATCAAGTGTGATAATGGTAACAATCACTACAAGGATATGAGGGTATAGCGACGGCGATTGTAGGAGCTTTCGCTCAACCGCCAAGACCCACGGACCGCCTATTGTTTCAAGCATTCCAAGCGAGCTCTAATGGCTATCTCTCACCTAGCCGATGCGCCGTCGATCCTACGAGTGTTGTGAGTTTACCTTGATGCCCGATCGAGTACCCTCCTCTCTCTTGCACTCCGATAGCTCCACGATTCTTGATGCTAGCTCAAGCATCCTCAACCCTCCTCCATCTCCAAGCTCCATCCTCCATAGCCACGCGCGCAAGAAAAGAAGAGGGAAGAGAAGAGAAGAAGAGGAGAGGAGATGGTGAAGAGCTTCACTCTCTTGATCCCTCACTCTCACACCCACTCACTCCCTCACACTCTCACACTCCCTCTCTCAAAAGTACACACAAGCAAGGAGTAGAGAAGAAGAGAGGAAGAAGAAGACTCTTTTTGCCACACACCAAAGAATGAGCTTCTTATTCACTTTTCAACTTTATATAAATGCCCTAATTTCCATGGGCGGTCATCCCCCTTTTTTACATGGCCGGCCATTAGCCTAGGCCCCTTTTCTCATTGTCCTTCTATCTTCCTATCTTCCTTTCCGCCGCCTATCTACATTTACAAATTGTACGGGTGAGAGCCCGACGCTCTTTTACAAGATTTCAGGGTGCACCTTTTTATTTTAAAATACGCATTTTCCCCTTTTGCATTTGCCTTGGACTTTTAAGGTTGCCCTTGCACTTTTGGTCTTCTTTCCTCTTCTTTTCTTCAGCCGGGCTACCTTTTTTCCGCCTTTTCCCTGCGTCTCTCCCACTTTCTTTTGCTTTCTTCGTGTTGGGGTTAACAGCGATTTGTGATGTGAAATAGTGGTGTCGCTATTTGCGTTGCAAATGCGATGCAAATAGCGATGGTACTCAAATGAAAAAAACGCGGGTCGAAACCCGAGTGCATTATTTTACGTGAATTCACAAAAGAGAGAGCGAAAGAAAGAGTGAGACGGAGAGTGAACATCTTACATTTGAGAGGGAGAGAAAGAGGGAGAAAGAAGGCTTCTCACCACCACTGCTACCGTTTGCGAAGAAGAGGAGGAGGTGTATGGAGGGCGAAGAGGAGCCGCCGTCGCGAAGAGGAGCTGCCAAACCCTTCTTCAAGCCTTTATGGTGCGTGCATTGTCCATTCTTGCTTTGCTTTTGTGTTTTCTCTCTCTCTTTTACTTGTTTTTTGTATAATTCGTGTGTATTGAGAGAGGGAAAGGAAATGAGAGAGAAAGAGAGGGAGAGGGAGAGGGAGGGAGAGGAAATGGGAGAGGGAATGAGAGAGGGAGAGAGAGAGGGAGAGGGGGAGGGAGAGGAAATGAGAGAGGGAGAGGGAGAGAGGGAAACATTAAACATAATAGGGAAAGAGAGAAAGAGAGGGAGAGGGAGAGGGAAAGGGAGGGAGAGAGAAAGAGAGGGGGAGGGAGAGGAAATGAGAGAGGGAGAGGGAAACATTAAACATAATAGGGAAAGAGAGAAAGAGAGAGAGAGAGGAAATGAGAGAGGAAGAGGAGAGAGAAAAACATTAAACATAATAGGGAAAGAGAGAAAGAGAGGGAGAGGGTGAGGGTGAGGGAGGGAGAAGAAATGAGAAAGGGAGAGGAAGAGAGCAAAAGGAAATGAGAGAGGAAGAGGAGAGAGAAAAAGAGAAAAAAACATTAAACATAATAGGGAAAGAGAGAAAGAGGGAGAGGGTGAGGGAGGGAGAGGAAATGAGAGAGGGAAAGGAGAGAGAAAAAACATTAAACATAATAGGGAAAGAGAGAAAGAGAGGGTGAGGATAAGGGAGGGAGAGAAAGAGAGAAAAGAAAATGAGAGAGGGAGAGGAGAGAGAAAAAGAGAGAAAAAACATTAAACCTAATAGGGAAAGAGAGAAAAGAAAATGAGAGAGGGAGAGGAGAGAGAAAAAGAGATAAAAAACATTAAACCTAATAGGGAAAGAGAGAAAGAGACATTAAACCTAATAGGAAAAGAGAGAAAGAGAGGGAGAGGGTGAGAGAGGGAGAGGAAATGAGAGAGGGAGAGAAAGAGAGAAAAGGAAATAAGAGAGGGAGAGGAGAGAGAAAAAATGAGAGAGGGAGAGGAGAGAGAAAAAGAGAGAAAAACATTAAACCTAATAGGGAAAGAGAGAAAGAGAGGGAGAGGGCGAGGGAGGGAAAGGAAGAGAGAAAATAAAATTGTTGTTGTTTGTTGTTGTTGTTATAGTAGTAGTAGTTTTTTTTCTTTTCTTGATTATTGTTGTTTAGTTTTCTTGTTTTTTGTTGTTGTAGTAGTAGTAGTTTTTTCTTCTTTTCTTGTTTATTGTAGTAGTAGTAGTTGTTGTTGTTTTTTTTTTCCTTCTTATTTTCTTGTTTATTATAGTGGTACTGATAGTGGTAGTGGTAGTCATGGTTGTGGTCATGGTCGTTGTTTTTTCTTCTTTTCTTGTTTATTATACTGGTAGTGGTAGTGGTAGTGGTAGTGGTAGTGGCAGTGGTAGTGGTAATCACGGTCGTGGTTGTGGTCATGGTCGTAGTTGTAGCCGTGGTCGTCGTCGTGGTCATCATCGTCATGGTCGTAGTTGTAGTCGTGGTCGTAGTTGTAGTCATGGTCGTCGTCGTGGTCATCATCGTCGTAGTCATAGTCGTGGTCGTGGTCGTAGTCGTGGTCATGGTCGTAGTCATGGTCGTGGTCGTGGTCGTGGTCGTGATCATGGTCATAGTCGTGGTCGTGGTTGTGGTTGTGGTCATGGTCGTGGTCGTTAAAGAAAATGAGAGAGGGGGAGGACGAGAAAAAAGAAGAAGGAATGAGAGAGAGGGAATAAAAAACATACAACATAATAAAGAAAGAGAAAAAGAGAGAGAGATGGAAGGAGAGGAGATAATGAATGGATTTTAAAAAAAGAGAGAGTGGTGGCGAGGTCTAGTGCAACACAACGAGATGGGAAACACTCCGACATATATACGTTAATTTGTGGGTAGGTGGGTGGAGACTTTACATACGTTAATTTTTACTGAGTTACAAGAGAAGAAATCCCTTCTCAAACAATTTAAGAAAGAAAAAAAAATGATAACAAAAATAAATCGTTTGTCGTAACGTAGACAAAATGGAAAATGATGAAGGTCTTGTTGTTCAAGATTGCAAGCCGTATCTTAATCAGCATGTCCCATGTCCTTGCTCTCAATGCAAGCTGGCAATTAGACGAAAATGTCGATTGTCTATAGAATACGTAGGACGCTTCGGCGAGTTTCAATCTGAGATCATTGATCAAGCGATCTTGGATTTTCAACAAACGGTAAGAAAAGTTAATATCAATCATGCATTGTACTTGCAAGCTAATTGAATACCATATATAAGAAGATTGGGTGTGACTGGCAAATTTTCTATCCAGGAAGGTGACGTCTCATCCCAAGGAGGAGTGCACCCTTTGTAGCCAATTAGAAGAGTTCGTGGGCATGCGATGGATGGAGTGCCTGAGCCAATCCACCACTTGGAAGGTACTGCCCAATCTATACCATCAATACCAAAGGAGACATGTAACCTTCCAGACCTACCTACAATCTTGGAGCCTGAGATGGAGACAATGATCAATGCATTGATTCCCATGGATGTCGAGACTTCTAATCTGCTTAGAGAGGAAGCATCCATACCATTATATGATGGGTGCTGAGTATCTCGCTTGAAGACACTGCTTGCACTCCTAAGTATGCAACCAAAATACGGGTGGAGCGATGTGAGTGTGACGGAGTTGTTAAATTACCTTGTACGTACGCTGAGTTGATTTCTTTTCGGCACCAATATTAAAAACATTTGTGCTTTTTCAAGGTGTTTTATGATTTTTTTCAGGTTACTGAAATATCATATATTACCACCTGCAAATACCATGCCCGAGTCTCGTGATAATACACGACATGTTTTACAAAAGCTTGGCATGGACTACAACAGCATTCATGCATGTATCAATGATTGCATACTGTTTTGAGGAGAATACGAGACTATGGAGACATGTCCAAAGTGTGGTGCTCACAGGTATCGACAGGTGTTGCAAGGGCAAACCATCCCTCAAAAAGTTCTTAGACACTTTTCGCTTATCTTCCACATAAACCACATGTTTCATACGTCCGGCATGGCGAGCTTGACAACGTAGCATGTGCAGAATAGGTCCATAGATGGAGTTCAATGAATATTAGCGGATTCATATGCACATTGACTCTACCTTCCCAGGCTTTGCTCAAGAGCCAAGGAATCTTCGACTCGGTCTTGCAATGGATGGCGTGAACCCATTCGGTCTGCGCTCAACTTCTTACAGTGTGTGGCCTATAGTCCTTGTCAACTACAATATCCCTCCATGGCTTTCTACAAAGAAAGGACATCTCATCCTTAGCTTACTCATCCCCGACCGCTACAAAGTCAAAAATATGGATACGTAACTTCGTCCATTAGTCAATGAGCTTAAGATTTTGTGGGAGGAGGGGGTCACCGTGCAAGATATAAGCAAGCGCAATGGTCGACGGTCCGCCAATATTCGAGCCATTCTCATGTGGACGATGCATGACTTTCCGGGATTCGGAGAGTGCTCAGGTAAATAGGCTTCCATTCTCATTGGTAATATCTATCATAACTTGTTCAAGTTTGTATTCACTGGATAGAGGTGTTGGAACAGGTCTGGTTACCTCAGGTTATCATGCATATCCATTGTGCGGGCCACAATTAGACTCCCGAAGGTCACAAACCATGAAGAAGATGGTATATCAAGGACACGCCGCTTTCTTGCCAGAGGGTCATGAACTCAGGGAAGGTTTTCTTGACGACCTCCAACATGTATGAATGCCGCAAGTTGATACAAGCTGAAAATGGTCCACGGGGAGTTACATCCAAATGGAATGTGACAGTTCTGAGTTTTCTACGAGTTGCCATATTGGACCCACTTACAGATCAACCACTTGTTGGATCCCATGCATATTTTCAAGAATGTGGGCAGCTTGCTATGGGACCACATCATAAGAAAGAGAGACACTATAGGGGCACGAATGGATTTGAAGAGAGAGACAAGATGGAGGCGCTTTTGCCGCAGTCGAGTGCTAATGGTCGCGTGCAGCTACCTCGCGCTCCTTGGGTTTTTTCCACTAAAGAAAAGTGCATTGTGAAGCAAATAGTCAAGTCTATCCGCACTTCGACGGGTATGATGCGTTCTCTCAGGTCTATATTTGCTAAAGACGACCAATTATCAGGGCTAAAATCCCATGACTGGCATAAGATATATCAGGTTTGTACTACAAATGGATTGTAATTGGTGTGCGCATTTTGCTATTTGGAGTGTAGCCATTGTTCATAATGCTTTCTCATTTGTGGTAGTTTGTACTACCGATCGCGATCGTAGGATGCCTTACTCCAGAAATATGTGGGGCCATTTACAAGTTGTCGACTTTAGTGTAATGGATCTCACAAAAGGAGATTAAGAGGTCCTCTATTGAATCCGCAAGGTGGGGAGCTATGGAGACAGTCTATCTCTTTGAGAAATACCTGCCTACCAACATGCTCACGATACAAATGCACCTTCTTGTGCATCTCGTAGATGAAGTGGAGATTGCTGGACCTATCCATACGCGATAGATGTTCTTCTTGGAGCGCTTCATGAAAACCCTGAAAGGCTTTGTGTGACAATGAGCTTGGCCAGAAGGTAGCATGGATGAAGGTTGGTTGGAGCCTGAGGCGCTAGTGCATATTTCACAATGGCTACCAATGGTGGATCTAGACAACAAAATGCTATGGTCGCTGAAGGACGATGATAGACTGACCGGAGATGTGGTGGTTGAAAATGGGGTAGAAAAAAGAATGGATGTTGCAATGGAGGAGAAGGTGAATCGCTTTTGTATGTTGCACCATGCCTCTATGGAGACGTGGCTCGCCAGGTACCAGCAAGCTAGGCAAGATTGAGAGGAAGGGTGATCTAAATTTCGACATAGTACGCGCCATCGACCGATTTGATATGGTACTCAAATTGACTTTGTATTAAAGACTTGCATCCATCCTATGAAGATTTCGCATATTGAGTAATGGTTAAAGGGTTGTCTTGGGCTTCCAAACCATGAGTTGAGCACAACTCGTGTGATAATTTAGGGATTACTTTGGATTAGAAGATAGCCTTGCATCATTACAGATTTGTCTCGCATCCTTTAGGGGAAAGGAAGATAAAGTCAATTAAAATTCTACATAGTATCGCCCTTTGATCCCAAGGGGGAGAGCGGGTACACGACGGGAAGGTTATCATGACTACTCTTGTAATGTTGGAAAAGGATACCATTGTTTTTGCTGAATGATCAAATAACATCCTAAATGCTTTTGCATTAATCTGATTGTGGAATGTGATTTGGATGATTATTCCAAGTGTTTGTATTTAATGGTAAATACATGGCAGGGGTCAGTAATGACAAGTTGCCATGGGGAATAAAGGAATGTTTTTCTGGAAGATGATATTAGGTTGATTGCCTTGATTGTGCTTGATTCTTAATTGGATTAATTAAGGAAGGATATTTTGCATGGGTGGATCATCTCTAAGTTCACGCTGCATTTCAACCCGAGAAGGCACTGCTCAATTCGCAGGCCGAAGGTCGAGTGGTGAAAAGTCCAACCATGGAATGTTGTGTCTCATTCCTAGGTTGCCTGGGGTCAATCAAGCTCTAGACACCCCTTGCCTAGACTAGAATGGAGTTGTGGACTACCATGAGCCCAATGTCTAGGGCGTTGGAAGATCCTATTCTAGATAAAGGATGGAAATTATGGTGCCATGTGATTTGGACCGGGTACTTCTAGATAAAGGATGGAAATTATGGTGCCATGTGATTTGGATCGGGTACTTCTGTTGGACAGAAGGGATACATAATTCTCATGTATGGGCAGGAGACAAAGATTAACTTTGATTCCCGCCTTTTGAATAATTTGATTCTTTTCCCTGCTACTGGAAGTTTGATGGCTATCCCATCCAGCTCATTTAATGCATAAGTAGCATTATCAAACACCTGTCTTACCACATAGGGTCCAAACCATCTTTTGGAAACTTTACACATGGCACTATGCTGGTTGTCTAAACTGCTATCATAAACCAATACCCAATCCCCATCTTGTATGGTTCTTGGCCTCAATCTATGTCTTTTGTCAAACCGTTTCTTGTTCTGTATCCTTGCTGCGCTCAACTTTGCAATTGTTGCCTCTATGACTTCTGACTTTCTTTCCAACTGTCTAATGTGCAAGGCCAACAAATCCTCTCGATTCAACTCCTCTTCCCAAGGTAGCACACTCCATGTGACTTTCATCTCTTCTATCGGCATGATAGGTTTTTGACCATACATCAATTCTGCAGGCATATATCTTGTAACATCACTATGAGTTGTTATGTTAGCCCACAAAGCGTAAGGGAGCAATCGTGGCCACTCTTTTACCTTCTCTCCACATGCTTTTGCCAAAGTCTTCACAATAGGTGGATGACCTCTTTCACTTTTGCCATTTCCTTCAGTGTTATAGGCTGATGTTAAAGCAAGCTTTATCCCCAACTGTGCAAAGTAATCATGAGCCTCATCTGCATCTAGCTCACCCCTATCTGCTATAATTTTTCCCACATAGCCATATCGGCAAAAGATCTCTTCTAAGAGAAAAGTACATATGGCATTTGTTGTCTTAGTACATAGAGCTCTCCCTTCCACTTGATTAGTCAAGTCTTCACGAGCAAGCACAATATACCTCATTTGCCAAAGACCTGTAGGCATTGTGACCAAATCCACCACCCACTTAAAATGAAGAGGCAATGGATTGCAATCCTTCATGATGTCTCACAGTTGAATACATTTGACATGTCATACATGTTTCCACAAAGTGAGTAATATCCTTATACATACCCTGCCACCAATATCTTTCTTTGATCTTTGTAAAAGTACCCCAAACGCCTCTATGACCA
The DNA here is from genome assembly GCF_053477565.2 of Lygodium microphyllum. Taxonomy (NCBI): domain Eukaryota; kingdom Viridiplantae; phylum Streptophyta; class Polypodiopsida; order Schizaeales; family Lygodiaceae; genus Lygodium; species Lygodium microphyllum. Next base: position 148,620,053 of record NC_141147.1, on the reverse strand, counting down.
GCCCATAAGCTCTCATGAAATTCTTACATAACAATTACTTGTGAAGCTCTATCACCCAAAACTCGCAATGGCATACCTTGTTTCTTTTTAGCATGTTTCCATAAGTATCCATCTTTTAAGAAAAATCCATAGGCTTTCCTCTTGATCTTCTTAAACTCCTCATCTGACCATTCATCTCTCTTTGTTAATGTACTGAGATATTGACCAATTCTCAGCCACTCTCCTGCATATTTGTCTTCTAGAAACACTTCTACACAATATACAAAACACCTAAAGTGTATTCTCTTTGTTGTCCAAGCTTCTGTTAATACTGTAGCAACACCTTCCATTGCTAAATTCACTCTTGCAACATCATTTTCAGCCATAATAAAGTCATCTTCTTCCTCCTCATCCATCATCCCATCTTCATTCTCATAACGTGCTCGAGATAACATGTCTGCCACCACTGGGTTATCTCTTCCTACAATATGTTGAAATTCAGGGTTCAAAGATTTGATGTATGCAATCCAGCGGAGCATAGCAATGTCCGGAGTAGCACAACTAGTAATCATACCCAATACCGGTAAACAATTGGTCTCAATGACTACATGAGCACCTATAAAATACTCCTTATCACATTTAAGGGCTATCACAATTCCCCATAATTCTCTTTTAACCTATGGATATATTCTCTATCGTTCAGTCAATACTTTAGCACAAAGAGAATTGCATATCTTTGCCCTTCCTCATCATCTTCCCCAATTGCCCATCCAATCCCAATTGGGCTTGTATCAACAGTAATAATGATAGGCTTTCCATGTGAATAGTCAGCCTTTCTCAATGTAGGAGCAAATTTTAAAAGCTGCTTCAATTTGTTCATTGTTTTCTGATGCTTCCTTTCCCAATAAAATTTCTGACCTTTCCTTAGAAGCTAATAAAGAGCATTAGCTACATGTGCAAAGTGAGGAATCCATATCAAATACAACACACATGCACCCAAGAATCTGCGCACCTCTGATACATTCGTGCATACTGTGGGAGCTTTCACTCAACCACCAAGACCCACGGACCGGTTATTGTTTCAAGCGTTCCAAGCGAGCTCTAATGGCTATCTCTCACCTAGCCGATACACCGTTGATCCTACGAGTGTAGTGAGCTTACCTTGATGCTTGATTGAGTACCCTCCTCTCTCTTGCACTCCGGTAGCTCCACAATTCTTGATGCTAGTTCAAGCATCCTCAAGCCTCCTCCATCTCCAAGCTCCATCCTCCATAGCCGCGCGCGCAAGAGAAGAGAAGAGAAGAAGAGAAGAGGAGATGGTGAAGAGCTTCGCCCTCTTGATCCCTCCCTCCCACACACACTCACTCCCTCACACTCTCACACTCCCTCTCTCAAGAGCACACATAAGCAAGAAAGAGAGAAGAAGAGAGGAAGAAGAAGACTCTTTTTGCCATACACCAAAAGAATGAGCTTCTCGTTCACTTTTCAACTTTATATACAAAACTCTAAATCCTTTTTGGGAGGTCATCCCCTTTTCCCTTTTTTACATAGCCGACCGTAGCCTAGGCCCTTTTTCCCATTTCCCACCATTCTAATTTATCATATTCCCAACTAATGTGTACACTTTGCACAGGAGCGAGCCTGGCGCTCTTTTACAAGGATTCGGGAGTACTTCCACGTTTTAATGGTGTGCCTTTTGCTCTTTTGTTGTCTCATGGCGACACTGAGACTTTCTGAGGGTCGTGCCCGAACATTTAAATTTTTCAGGGTCTGGTTGCCGGTCAAGGTGCCTTTTTCTACTTTTATCCTACGCCTTTTTTGATATTTCCTTTTTTCCATTTTCCACTCCTCTATGCTGCGCGAAACACGATAACATTACCCCCCTTCTAGCCAAGTGCTAGTCCCATGGCACTACGATGGAAAGTAGTGGCTAGTTAGGTGTGCTGCGAGGTAGAATGGGTGGGTGGATGACACCGCTTCCAAGGTGGTTGTGTGAATGAGAGTTGGAGTTTAGTGACGATGACCAGGAGAGATTTCGGCGTGCTTTATGCTCCATGAAGATGCTCGGCATCTTTCCCACAGTTGTGGTATCCGTTATATAGCCGGTCGTCCCTTGAGCATCAGAAATGCTTGAAGCAATAGGCAATTCCTTAGGAGGATGGTATTGGAGGGATTTATTCTAGAGAAGCCCCCCCGAACTCTGTCTTGACAAAGATATGGTTTGTCTTCGCATTGAAAATCTGTGTCTTTGATTTGAAGGTCTTTGTCTTTGAGTTGAAGGTCTTTAGTACTTGCGTTGAAGATCTTCAACTCTGCATTGAAATTCTTCAGGCTTGTGGAATCAATAAGTGATCCGTAGATCTTGAGGCGTTGGGCATGCATCTTTGGAAGATGAGGTTCCAAGATCTATGCCAATGGCAGATCTATCTTGACTTGGTTCAATCATGGTAGCCATCAACAGGCAGATGGCTAGACACTGGCACCTGGAAAAAAAATTTGGTCATTAAAGGATGCCGTGGGTGATCCTCTTCAGCGGAGTAGCCATTTCTTGAAACTCGAACATAACCTGCAAGAAAAGTTGTGCACTCCCTAAGGGGTGTGTCTGCCTCTCCGTGTAGTGTGTGGTGCCCGTGGCAGTGGAACTGGGAGATGGGTCTAACCTTGGGCAAGCCCTTGGTAATGTTCCACACTTGAGGACCCAGTTCGTGCGTCATTGGAGGTGCGGTGCAAGTCTTAGGGTAACAGGTCTGAAGGTCCTGCCATTGATGTGCCCTAAGTGTGAAGTGGGGAGGGGGCTAGGGAAGACCCTAGGTGCAGTGACTGTGGTGCACTTCTCTTCTTCTTCTTTTTTTTTTCTCTTCTTCTCTCTTTTTCTTTTTTTGAAATGATAACCAGGCCTAATTGTCTTCATCAGAATGAGGAGGGGAAGGGGGTCGGATAGATTTTCTCAAAAACTGGTGACACTGCATGTAATCTTTCAGATTCATGCAGACATGAAGAGAAGTGGTGGAGAGGAAAGGGTGATTGCACCTAGTGAATTAGCTGTCATTCATATCTTTTAGGAGGGCTAGGCAAAAAGAGGGAAGGAGACTAGCCCTCATCATAAGACGAGCCATGGTGCAGTTGTCTATAGTGTTAGGGTCAAAGAATAGGGAAGTAGGCCACGCTCTTGTGGAGTCGGGTCCTGCTTAAGGAGTAGCCTAAGTATCCTAAGATAATTACAAGTTGTTACAAAAGCAGGGTCAGGACATGAGGAGAAATCCGCAAGAAAGTGCCTCATAGACTCATCTAGGCTTTCGGTGGTAAAGAGAAGGGCATGCTCGAAGGATACTATAGTGGAGTTATAAATAATAGGGAAGTCGTACCGCCCGTGGAGGGTGGCATCAAAATCCACCCCTACCCTTCGAGGGTATGCCATGTAGGTAGGGTTGTTCCGCTCGAATGGCAGGGTGTTATAAAACGCCATCCAGGCGAGCATGCTGATGTCGCACACTCGCCTCCTCCACAGGGGTTGGCTTTTGTAGCCCTGTACAGTGTGTGGGACTTCAAAAACTTTATCCTGCCAATAGTCAGCCGCTTCTATGCCCCAAGAGGTCGGGGTCTTTTCTCGCTCTTCTAGCCATCTTTGCCCCAACCAGCCAGTGACTGCGATTACCTCGTCCATCACCTTGAGCGGCAGGACCCTCCGCAGATTGTTGGGTAGGAGGAAACTAAAGGTGAATGGATCCTTTCCTTGTTCCTATATCTCCCACAACACCAGTTCTGCATGGAATCCTGCAAGGAGATCATCAGGGCACGGTGGGAGAGGCGCGGTCGGCAGCACTGCTGGTTTGGCTCTCAGCTATTTCTTGGCTTCCTCTACTAGCTTTTTGCGTCTTTCCCTGGAGACGTCTTTTCTTTCCACAGATGGGTCCTCTTGTGGTGGCTCTTGAGACTGCGGCGAGGGGGGTTGTGGGACTACATCCTCCCTAAATCGATTCATGTCGATTTTTAGTTCTGCTTCCTCCCCCTGCCCTTCTGTCTGTGCTGCTTCTTCCTCGAATCCGAGGGCGTCGATTTCCTGGGGGGTTAGGCCAGCCAACAATAGGTATTTTCATTGCTCATCCAAGCTCAACCTAACCTCCGCAGGTAAGGGTGGCATCTGCAATCCAGCATGCAAGGCCCTCCGTGCCATGCCGAGCTTCCTCTGCGTCACCTCCAATGGCTCTCCTTGTGCTGCGTGGGTGGCGTCTAGGATGGTATCGAGGAAGGCTTTCTGTTGAGTGCTGAAGGCCACTTGGGCTGCTTCTGCCTTGCTCTCTGCGATGATTTTCTCCTTCTCTGCTAGAGCAAGGTGCCACGCCAGTGTCTTCACCCTCTTTTCATTGTGCGCAGCCCACTCCTCTGCTCTTTTGTTCATCACTTCCCAACTCTCTCCTTGCTTTAGGGTTAGCATCATGAGTTTCTGCTCATAGTCTTCAAATTCCTTGACTAGCCTCTCTTGTTCTTCTTTTTCAAAGGTTAGCTGGTCTGTCAGGCGCTCGATTTCCTCATGTTGTTCCTTTATGCCTTGTTTTCTCTCTTCATCCCTGGCATTCAGCTCAGCTACAAGCGCATCAATCTGAGCAGATTTTGCAGCAAGCTCCTGGTAATACTGTTGAGATATCGAGCTCCACTCGTGATATGCCAGGGTGACCATTGTGCATTTATGTCACTGACATGTTAGTTGCAGATGCGGTTGGTACACCGCTCATGAATAATAGCTAGATGATAGCTATCCTTATCTATTCTAGTTCGTGGCTTAGTTAGTATGCCACCTTAGTTAGTTGAGTTTGGTTTGAGACCCATATATAGGGTTCTTCTATTTCTATGTATGAGAGTTTTTTTTTTGGCTTACAGAACTAAGAAGAGGAAAATTGTTTTCAGCCTCTACCTTTGTGTGTATTCCCCCATTGTGCAAGCAAGAAAGCTATAAGTGAGACTCCTTCCTTCTCTCCCACAATCTTGACATGGTATCAGAGCCTTGTTCGTGGTAAGGAGCTCAAGAAAGCAAGCCAAGCTCGCGGTGTTCTGGTAAGAGGAGTAGTGTTGCTTTCATTTTCTCTTTTGGGAGCAGATCTCTGCAGGTAGCATAGCCAGAAATTGCAAGAGTGCATTGTCTCAGGTTGAGACGCCCTTCGCGGTGAAGCAAGAGGATAGTATATGCTGCGGGAGAGGGCTTTAGCCCATGGCGACCCTGTTTTTTTTATTTGAGGCCATTTCAGAGCCTGTTTTGGAGGCGGAAGTTTTCTGCACGCACTCAAGAAAAGACCCAGTTTTATGCTGTGCGACCACTATTCTACAGGTCGGTGAAAAGTTACTGTAAAAATTGCATCGTATGCTTGTGCACAGAGACATTGGGAGTTACAGAACCATCCTTGTTGCCTGTTGATGCAAAATCGTCACTAGGAAGTGACTGTGTGGTCGAATACCACTTTCGTCAGTTTTGCAGATTAGCCCTTGTGAGGCTGAAGCCGTGTTCTTTGCAGTGACAGAATTTTTTGCAGTGTTCTATAATGGCGTCTGATTCTCTCTCACAGATTGTCACTGAAAAGCTTGACAAGAACAACTTCTAAGCATGGAAGTTTAGAATGACGAACTTCCTTATGGGAAAAGGATATTGGGAATTTGTTGTAGGAAATGAAGAAGAACCAGTTCTTCCTGATGTTCCCAATCAACAGCAAATGCAGGCATTTAAAGCATGGCATGAGAGAGCCAGGAAAGTTATATATTGGCTGTCTATCAGCATTTCAGACTCTATGATTGTGCATATTCAGGATGCAAGTACGCCAAAGGAGGCATGGGATACTTTGTCAAAAATGTATAGCACGAATACGCAAGCCAGGAAAATGCAGCTCAAGCAAGAGTTGCATAATGTGCAAAGAGAAAATATGAGCATCAATGACTACCACATGAAGGTGAAGAAGATTGCAGATGCACTTGCTTCCATTGGGTCGCCAGTGGAAGATGATGATTTAGTTTCTGTGACCTTGAATGGTCTAGGAAAGGATTATGCACAGTTCCGAACATCCATTTCCGTCCGTGAAAGATTTCCTGATTTTGAGGAGTTGATTGCTCTTCTAATTTCTGAGGAGCAGAGAAATGGTGGTGCATCTTCTTCAGGAGGAACTTCAAAAGAAGCTGTCTTCTACTCAAATGCTGAAAGAGGTAGAGGCAGAGGTAGAGGAGGCCGATCTGGAGGCCGTGGTAGAAATGAGAATATGCATCAAACTCAAGAAAACCAGTCCTATGGAGGAGGACGTGGTAACTCTAGAGGCAGGGGGAGACAAAGAGGTCGTGGTGGATGGCAAAGAGGCCAAAATGCAAACAGTAATGTTGAATGCTACTACTGTGGTAAAATGGGTCATATGGCTAAAGACTACTATAAAAAGCAAAATGACATCATGAATGGAAAACTGCAATAAGGGAACTATGCATCTTCTAGTAGATAGGGTGATGACAGAAATGAGCATTTGTTTATGGTGTAGCACATGAACAATTCTGTGACAAGTGCAGAAGAAAGCAATGATGTATGGTATGTTGACTCAGGTGCATCAAACCACATGACATCTCATGCAGAATGGATGGAGGATGCAAGGAAAATGGAAAAACCAGGATTTGTGGAGACTGGTGATGATACTGCACATCCTATTGTGCAGATTGGAAAAATTCCTTTGTCTATGTAGGATGGGAAAAAGAAATACCTATCCGATGTATTTCATGTCCCGAATATCACCAAGAATCTGGATTCTGTTGGTCAAATGGTTGAGCAGGGCTTGCAGGTCAGATTTAATCCTCATGGATGCTTTGTTGAGGATATGAAAAATAAAGGTCGCTTGATAGCAAAAGGAAAGAAGAAGGGCAGAATGTTTACATTGGATGCAGACATGCCTGAATTGAGTGCAGCAATGTTTGCACATGGGACCGGTGTAGTTGCAGATATTGATATCTGGCATAAACGCATTGGTCATGTTAATGTACAGCGACTTAAATCAATGCAGGCCCAAAACATTGTTGCAGGATTGCCAAAATTCAAGGTTGCAGAAATGCGTAAGGTATGTGAAGCCTGTTAGTTTGGAAAACAGGCAAGGAAACCATTTCCTAGACATGTTCAAGAGAGTAAGAAGCCATTGGAATTAATCCACTCTGATGTGTGGAATACTAAAGCTGCATCTCTTGGAGGCTGTCATTATTTTGTCACTTTTATTGATGACTATAGCAGAAAAGTTTGGGTGTATTTTATGAAAAAGAAAAGTGAAGTTTTTGGGCATTTCAAAACTCTTAAAGCTATGGTTGAAAAAGAAACAGGCTTGCAGATAAAATGCCTAAGGTCAGATGGAGGGGGAGAGTACCTCTCAAATGAGTTTGCAAGGTTCTTGCAGGAGCATGGCATAAAGCAGCAATATTCATGCAGTCATACCCCACAGCAAAATGGAATTGCAGAAAGAAAAAATAGGCATATTGGAGAGGTATCTCGTGCCATGCTCAATGAAAAAGACCTGCCAGATTTTTATTGGGCTGAAGCAGTTGCTACAGCAGTCTACATAATGAACAGGACTCCCACTGCAGCAATACATGGGATGACTCCAGAGGAGAGGTATACTGGTAGGAAACCAGATATTTCTCATTTGAAAATTTTTTGTTGCATTGCCTATGTACATGTGCCAGATGAGTTGAGATCCAAGTTGGATCCAAAAGCTAAGAAGTGCATCTTTATTGGTTACTCTCTGCAGCAAAAAGGGTATAGATGCTATAACCCTTCTACTCGTAAATTTACAGTGAGCAGAGATGTTGTTTTTGATGAGATGAGTAGCTGGTATAAACCAGTAAATGTGATTGATAATGTAGATGCACAAAATGGTAATGTTGCACAGAATTCCCAGCAGCAGTCACAAGATATTACTGGACCTAGAGTGTCCTCTAGCAGTGGTTCACATTCTTCGCCATGGACACGCAGATTGAGATCAGGAGAATCTTCTCAAGGCATTGCAAATAGTGATATACAGGTATCACGAAAAGGAAAAGAGAAGGTAGATCAGCCCATGTTTGATGTGAATGCAGGTCACTCTTATGTGGATTGTGAATCCAGTGGCTCAGAACAGAGCATTGATGATGAGTTGGGTATTCCTTCTATTGTTACACCTAGAGTAAGAAAGACCAGGGATGTTTTGAGAGCACCTGGGAGTGAGCCTACTTTGCGCAGGTCTACCAAAGTTTGGTATCCTGTGGATAGGCTGAGATATGATGGATTTACAGCCATTCACTATGCATATATGGTCAAAGTGATACAGGAACCAGAACCCACTTCTTTTGATCAAGCCATGGGAAAAGAAAAATGGGAGAAAGCCATGGATGAAGAAATGGGTGCCTTGGAAGCAAATGCTACATGGGAATTGGTACCTTTGCCTAAAGGTAAGAATGCAATTGGTTGTAAGTGGGTTTATAAGGTGAAGCACAATGCAGATGGTTCTGTGAACAGATACAAGGCAAGATTAGTAATCAAGGGGTATGCACAAACATATGGCATTGACTATGAAGAAACATTCAGTCCGGTTGCAAGGATGGCAACCGTAAGAGCAGTCATTGCTATGGCTGCATCAAAGGGATGGTCGTTACATTAGATGGATGTAAAGAATGCCTTCTTGCATGGTGATTTGCAAGAAGAGCTCTATATGGAGCAGCCACCAGGTTATGTGCATGATGTTCATCTTGAGTTTGTTTGCAGGTTGAAGAAAGCCTTGTATGGCTTGAAGCAAGCACCTAGAGCATGGTCTGACAAGATAGGACAGTATCTTGTCACTATTGGCTTTTAGATTTCCAAGGCAGATTTCTCACTTTATGTGAGAAAAACAGAGAAAGGTATTATGCTACTTGTCATTTATATTGATGATTTGATTATGACAGGTGACAGTGATGAAGATATCCTTCATGTGAAAATTCTATTGAAGCAGGAGTTTGAGATGAAGGATTTGGGAGAGCTGCGTTATTTCTTGGGCATTGAGGTGATTAGATCACCAAGTGGGATACAGCTCTTGCAGAGGCAGTATGGATTGGACATGCTGTCCAAATATGGGATGACAGGCTGTAAGCCTATTTCAGTTCCTTTGGAGAAGAATGTGAAGCTGAGCACAGATGCAGGTGAGCTTCTGGAAGACCCTACTATGTACAGACGTATAGTAGGAAGCTTGATTTATATGACTATTACCAGGCCAGATTTGAGCTATGCTATTGGATTGGTAAGTTAGTTTATGCAGGCTCCAAGGAAACCGCATTTGGATGCAACTAGACGCATACTCAGGTATGTGAAGTCCACATTACAGTATGGACTATTTTATGAGACTGGGGTTTAGATACAGTTGCATGGATACACTGATGTTGATTGGGCTGGTAGTATCTCTGATAGACGATCTACCAGTGGATATGTGTTCTCTTTTGGGAGTGCTGCAGTCACTTGGAGCGGCAAGAAACAACCTACAGTTGCCTTATCTAGCACAGAGGCTGAGTACAGGGGTGCAGCAATGGCTGCATGTGAGGTAGCTTGGTTGCATAAGCTACTTTATGATATGCATCAGCCTACAGATGGGCCAGTTGTCATTTATTGTGACAACATGAGTAGTATACACTTGGAAAATAACCCAGTCTATCATGCTAGAACAAAGCACATTGAGGTGCATTATCACTATGTGCGGGAGAGGGTTTTACTAGGTCTTATTGATCTAGTTTATGTCAGCACAGAGGATCAGGTAGCTGACATATTCACGAAGGCATTGGGCGCAGAGAAGCTGTGCAAGTTCAGAGACTTGCTTGGTGTGCAGGAATTGGGATTGAGCTCGAGGGGGGGTGTTGAGATATCGAGCTCCACTCGTGATATGCCAGGGTGACCATTGTGCATTTATATCACCGACATGTTAGTTGCAGATGCCGTTGGTACACCGCTCATGAATAATAGCTAGATGACAGCTATCCTTATCTATTCTAGTTCGTGGCTCAGTTAGTATGCCACCTTATTTAGTTGAGTTTGGTTTGAGACCCATATATAGGGTTCTTCTATTTCTATGTATGAGAGGTTTTTTTTTGGCTTACACAACTAAGAAGAGGAAAATTGTTTTCAGCCTCCATCTTTGTGTGTATTCCCCCATTGTGCAAGCAAGAAAGCTACAAGTGAGACTCCTTCCTTCTCTCCCACAATCTTGACAATTACACTATCAGGATCTTGTGCTCTCTTTGCATTTTTACTAGCTCCTGTGTCTCGTTTTCGAGCTGCTGTCTCCAATGCTCCTCCCTCTCATCCTTAGCCTTCATTTCTTGTCTGAGATCTGTGATCTCCCTCTGCTGCATGGCTATCATTCTTGCTTTATCCAGCTGGAAGGCGGCCATTGATTCCTTCTCGGCTGCCAACTCAGCCACGGCTATCTTGCGTTCCTCCTTAGCTTTCTCTAATTGGGAAAGCAGCTCAGCGACGTATTCGTCATAATTAGCCGATGGCGTCATCGTTGTGTGGATGGGTGAGGTTGAGGCTTCGACTTTATGCCTTTTGGGCTCTTGCCTGGATTTCGCATCCGTAGCTGGCCTCTTCTGTCCTGTGGCCGTGGTTTTTGTGTGCTCTATCCCTGGCCCATCTCTTTGTTGATGAAATACTACATCCACGCCATGAAGTTTGACACGTCGGCACTGGTCGGGATGCTAGGGGTGATGGTGGCGGGTTCAGCGGAAGGCACCAGGAGGGTAGGAATTGGATGAATTGGGGCCTTGCCCTTGCCCTCAGGGACTGGAGGTGGCACAAACTCCGGCACCTGTGTACTAGACCCTGGCCCCTCTTCTCTATGTGGGCTCAGGTTTCCCAGTTCATCTACTCAGCTCTGTTACTCGATGGACCGGTGGATGGCTTCCGCCAGGTCCTCTTTCTCCTTCTTTCGCAGCTCTTCCTCTTCCTCATCCACCTTTCTCTTCCTTTCCTCCTCCACTTTTCTCTGCTCTTCCTTCTTTTTCCCTTTTTCTTCTTTTTCCCTCCTTTTCTTCTCTTCTGCTTCTTGTTTCGACACCTTCTTTGCTTTCTGTAATTCTTCTTTTTCCTTCTCCTCCTCCTGTCTCTTCGTTCTCTCTCTCTCCTTGGCTTCTTTTAGGGACTCCTTCTTTGCCCTTTCCAAGTCTTCTCTCTCCTTCTTTCTGCCTTCGTCATCCTTCTTCTTTCTCTGCATCATCTTCTTCTTGGGTTTCCTGGTTGTCTTTTTGCTAGTCTGTCCCTCCCCTTCTTCTTCTATCTCAGTTCTATCGGTGGACCTATCCTTGTCCTAGTGAGGAGGCGACCTCTCTGGCGTTTCTCCTTCTCCTTCTTCTGCCTCCTGTGCTTCCTTCACTGCCTCCTGGATGAGTGTAGTCAAGACACCTCCATACCCGATGAAGGAGGCTTTGGAGGAGACTTTCTTTCCTTCCGTAACTTTAGAAGCCGGAGATTCTCCTCCTACTGGTGCACTTCCCAGAGCCAATGCTTTGGCCGCCTAATCAATCATTTTTCGCGTGTACCCATTCCAATCCAATTCGTCTAGGGTATGGGCTGCTACATTCTCCAGCACAGGTACGCTAATTCGATGCATTAATGAATTGTAACACTGGCTGGAGAAAAGCACATGTATCAGCTTGGCCTGCATCCTGGCTTCTATGTCAGGGATGTCCTGGATGCTTATGCCGTCATTTGTGAGCACCTCTTCCTTCTTCATTTTCAGCATGGCATAAACATCCCTTTTTTGTTTCCTCTCCATCTTTGGTACCAATCCCAAAGCCTTCTCCACCAAGGCTAGGCCTAACCGGACCTGTACCTATCTTGCATCTTCTCCTCTGCCCATTGTTACAATACCACATTCTTGATCCGGGTTGTATGTTCTGAGGAACTCCACGCACTTCACGTGGTCTGGCTCCTATGAGAACTTTTCCAGATACTTCGTGAGGTTGCATTGTTCCACCACCTTCCTGGTTGCTTCCTCCTTGGCCACCACGACTTCTATGTTGTGGATGGTTCGAAATTTGAGTTGGCTGAAGGCACGGTTCTCTAGATGGATGCGGTATTGCTCCCTTTCCTCGTCCGTGAATGGGAGTTGATGGGCACGGTCTTGCTGCGACTTTTTATGCTCCTGCCATAAATTGTAACTTTCATTAGTATTTTCCATATATCAATTCGTTGATTGAGGGAAAAGAAAAACTCTATGCTTTTTGAATGAATTCCTTAGGAAGACATGTAGATTTTCCTTTTTAGACTTGGACTTTTGCCCTTTACTTCAAAGTTTTTCCTGCCCATTTTCCTACCCCGTCCATTTTTTCATACTACATGCTTATGCTTTTCACTAGTTTTACTTTAATGTATCCCCTTTGATTCATTTCTTATCTGATTCATTTCACCTTACCCCCTCCCCTTCCACCTTGAAAAGAATCCTTCCTAGGATTGAGGGTCAAAAGGTTAAGGGATTTAGACATGTTGGGGTAGGAGTTACTTGTGAAGGAGCCAAGTATAGAAATTTGGATTGTATTCTAGTTGAGCTGCGTAGTCCAAATCCAAGGGTCAAATTCCTACATGCGTGATGTATGTGAGAACATCTGTGAGAAAGTCACCAGAGCTGACTCGACTCGCAATGTGGAGTTCTTCCTCTGTTAAGAGGCGGTCACGATAGGGATGCCCCTTGATATGCTCGTCCATGGGTTGGCCCCGAAGAGTGGTTAACACTCTATACGAGGTGGGCGCAACGTAAGTGGGATCGTACTCTGCCGTTTTGATGGTGCGGCATTACTCAGTGTTGGTCATTATGCGACATCCTTCAACTTCCCATTGCAACCTAAGAGCATACCACTACCTCAAGAAAGGTGATCCGGTGTCAGCAAGGTGTGATAACTTTGCGATCTCTTGGTCAGTGATAGCAGAAGTGGTTCGTGGATCATATGACGTGATAAGATGCTGTTTGATGGCTTGCTCCTTGGAGATCTCGCTTTTGATCAACTCAGCGGCGGAGCGAGAGGCTTTTGCAAATGCAAATTCAAAGGTCTCCCAAGAGCAAGGCATGTTGCGCACTTCCGTTGCAAAGGGTTCCTCCAATAGACTTAAGTCCAAGCGGTCGTATAGCTGAGGGCTAGTGATACGAAGGTGGCATCGATTCGTTTAATGAATTCCACCACGTCATCCCCGGTGTCCTCCGCAAGGTCAGCGGCTAGTGCTAGGAAGGATTTTCCTTTGTAGGAGGGCGTAAGGCCGAGAGGTGGTTGAGGTTTGACAGAACAAGCATTTTTGACAACGAAGATGGGCGGTTGGGAGTTTCCTTGAGCCTGTAGTTGGGCTGTTTGGAATATGGGTGGATTAGGGTCAGCCCCAACGGACTGATGCCTTCAGCTTTACTTTGGGGGATCGGATTGACTTGGTCGGGTGATGCCTCCAATGACGGTGGCTGTTGCTTGGATGGATAGGTTTGTGTGACTCTCTTGGGCCGAAGCGTAGATGAGTCGGATGGTTGGGGCTCTGGAGAGCACTGCGACCTATGGTTTTGAGGTGTTGTGGGACGTGGGCTGGTCAAGTTTGAGGGTGGCATATGAATAGTGCCTTTGGCCGTGGGGACCTTAGGGATCCACAGCCAAGTATTTCCCTCGTAGTAGCCTTGCGCATGCAAGAGGGCTTTAGGGACCCATCTTTGCTTGATCACGCAACGCTTCCTGTGATTGCGTCTTGGCCTCCTAGGTTTAGAGTTCTGGGTCTTCTGAGGATGGGAGCGTCGACTCCTAGGCGGTTGTTGCGGCTGTTTAGGCACCCATTGAAGGCGAGGCTGTTAGGCCTTAGCTTTGCCTGCTAGGATTGCGATTTATGGAAGTCGGGGAGTGGCGGCCGCGCACCACCCCCCTCCTTAGTCTTGCCTACGGATGTTTCTACCAGTGACTTTGTGGACGGTGATAGTGTCGCGCAACCCTTGCTGAAAGCTGTGACAATGCGCACGTTTCCTATTGCTAGGTGAATGCGCTGCGACTCATAATCAACATTGCAGTGAGTCTGCTTTTTGAAAGGTCGCCCCAGCAGTGACTCCGTGCTTGTGTCTATAGCACTTGACAATACGTAGAAAAGCATTTGGACAGTCTCAGACTCGATAGAAATGGCAACTCTGCACTTGCCGAGAAGTGCGTATGAGTGGGCCCCATATGGGTTTAATTTGGTAGTTGTGGGTTGAAGTAGTGGTTTGCCCAGTTGGATCCAATGATTGTGGGCTAAGACATTGACATTTGCACCCTCATCGATCAAGGCGTTGAAAGCGCATGTTTGCTTGGCAGTGACCATGATACGGAGGTAAGCGGGTTCTACGGCTTCCTCATTCTCCTCGTTGATTTCAGTGATTGTGGCTACTCGTACTTTGACCGGCAGTTCTAACAATGGTGGCTCATGAAAAGGATGTATGGGAGGGTAGTACTTCTTAACATGACTACCATTGAAGAAGCCTATTCCCCCACTGTCTAGTGTCTCAAGCTGACATTGCATGTTCGGCTAATTGCATGAACCTTGAAGGGTCCGAGACCTCTGAATTTCATTTTTTGCTTATGCCCCTTAACTGAGTAAAGGAGCACTAAGTCCCCCCGTTCGAATTTGCGCTGCTTGACATGCTTGTTGAACCAGCTTTTGCGTCGGGTTTTCTCACAAATAAGCGCATGGGTGGCTAGAAGACAAGTTTCTGATAGGCGTTCAAGCTCGACCAGGCATTGTGTCTATGCCTCCTGCCTTCCCATCGTTCTTGAAGTGCTATTCTCAGGTTAGGAACGAAGAATTCTAATGGTAGAATTGCCTCAGTTCCATAGGTCAACCTAAAGGGGGTTTGGCCGATAGCCATTTTATAAGCCGTGTGGTAGGCCCACAAGGCTGCCATCAGCTTGTTGTCACAGTCGTTGCATGAGGCTGAGACTACTTTAGTCAGGACATTGATAAGAATCTTATTAGTTGATTCTGCATGGCCGTTTGCCTGAGGGTAGTATGGTGAGGATTTGCGATGGATAATGAGGAAGGTGGATAGGAGATGTGCTATCACTTCATTGATGAAGTGCGTGCCTTGGTCACTAACCAGTTCGATGGGGCAATCGAAACACGAAATCACTTGCTCTCATAAGAACTTGGCAGTCGCCCTAGCATCGTTTTTTCGTGTGGCTCTTGCCTCTGCCCACTTTGTGAGGTAATCTGTGGCCACAACGATATACATGGCTTGTGGGTATTGCGCCGCAAGATTGATGGGCCCTATGAAGTCGATTTCCCATTTTTCGAAGGGTTGGCAAGCAATAATTGGGGTCAGCTCCATTTGATCTTTATGAATCGGGACTTTTGTCTGTTGGCACTCATCACAATGCTTGACGAATCACTTGGCATTGCGGAAAAGTGTGGGCCACCATAGTTGAGACTGCAGCACCTTCCGTGCTGTTGTGTCTCCGCTAAAGCGTCCTCCCGTGATGCCATTGTGTGCCTCACATCGTGCACCTCATGCTCACATACGCATCTACGCAGCAATCTGTCTTGCCCTAGCCTATAGAGTTGGCCTGCAATCAGCTGGTAGGGCTGAATCTTCAGGATCAAGCGCCTAAGTTAGGCTTTTCTATTGGTCACTCAAGTAGTTCTTGCTCGAGCACTTGGACTATGTCGTCCGCCCAATATGGCGTTAGATCAGTCTTAAATAAGTCTCTCTCGCTGGACAGGTGGAATAGGTGGGCGTCGAGTAACTCGTCAATGATGCCTTGTCCAGCGGCGTCTCCTGTGGGGATGCGTGACATGTGATTAGCCATGTAATGCTATTTTCCCTTTCGTACTACCACGGAGAAATCGAACTCTAGAAGTAGGAGGAGCCATTGAGCTATGCGCCCTGTAGCACAAGGTTTGTTCACTAAATAGAGCAGGGCTTGATGGTCCACAAAAAAGAGGAAGGGTGTGGCCAATAGATAATGCCGGAATTTCTTCACAGTGAACACCATGGCTAATCCCTCCCTTTCTATTATCGAGTAGTTCATCTCCGTCTCAGTGAGTTGTCTGCTAGCAAAGCTCACTGGATAATCTAAGTTGTGCTCACCAGGTTGGCACAACACTGCCCCTATGGCAAACTTAGAAGCATCGATGTGCATGTGGAAGGCGATGGTCCAATCTGGGGCTTGTAGAATTGGTACTATTGTTAGAGCCTTTTTCAATTCTTCGTATTCTCATTGGCATGCCTCGGTCCACTCGAAGACAATCAACAGCTTGTACAATGGTCTGGCGATCAGGGCATAGTTCAGTACAAACTGTCGATAGTATCCTGTATGGCCTAAGAAGCATTGAACTCCCTTGTAATTACTTGGGGATGGAAGGTCAACAATAACCCTGACCTTCGAGAAGTCAGTGGCAATGCCGTTCTTCGACACCACGTGTCCTAAGATGTATCCGTGCTTTACCCAAAACTGATACTTCAAGGGGTTCAAGGAGAGACGATATAAGTGGCACCGTTCAAAGACTGCGCAGAGTTTGTCTAAGTGTTCGATCCAGGTCGACTGGACACACAGGTTGTCGACAAAGACCTCTAACTCCTCAAACATGAGGCGTTGGAAAGTGGCAGGGGCATTAGTCAAACCAAAGGGGATAACTATGTATGCAAAGACGCCCCACTCAGTGGCAAAGGTGGTCTTGTGCCTGTCTGCAGGATGCACTTGGACCTGGTTGTACCCTGAGAAGCCATCCAGAAAACTGTAGGCTTCCTTGCCTTCCACCCTCTCAAGCATGTGCTCGGTGTACGGCAATGGATAGTTGTCTCTCTTCGTAGCAGCATTCACCTTCTTGTAATTGATGCACACTCGGATTTTTTCATTCTTCTTCATCACAATGACTATGGGTGATACCCAGTCTGTGTGCTCAATTTTGTAAATGAATCCAGCTCTCATCAACTTGTCAATTTCCTCTTTGATAGCATGAGCGTGTTTTGGATTCATACAGTACGGTCGCTGCTTGATCGGCATTGCGTCCGACGTCATGGGTATGTTGTGAGTCACAACACTCAGATCTACCCCCTGTAGCTCTTCTAAGGACCAGGCAAACACATCTATGTACTCTCGCAAGAGAGCGACAAGACTCGTTTCTTCTTTACTAGTCAAGTCGTCGGCAATGAACACTGGTCGTGGTGTTTCCCTTTCCTGGGCTAAGTCTACCTCCTTGACTTTGGCTGGTCCCTCGATTGGTTTGCTCGTCTGCCCTTGACGTTTGGCACCTAACAGAACTACCACCCTATCCCCTTTTTTGAATTTCGTGAAGTGTTTAGGGAGGTCTTGCGGCTTTCACTGTTCTTCTGATTGTGTATCCCTGGGTTGCTTTGCCTTTTCCTACCTTAACCGTCTGTGCCTCAGGTGGACGGGTAGGTCCCCCTTGGTGCGTCTGGTCATGGGCGGCCTAGGGATCTCTGGATCACTGTCCGAAGTAACTTCCGATTCAGAGTCAAATCCTCCATCTTCACTAGAAGAGGTGGTCTCCCCTAGTGGCCGCAATTCAAATGGTGACTCAGTCCTAAGTATTGACGTCATTACTGGCTGGGCTAGGCCTGCTTGCTCAAGGTCTATGGCTCCTATGCATTCCAACCAAGCGTGATCACATTCCATGCGCATGACTCCTTGCTCTATTCTAGGGGTCTGCCTTCCCTGCGGCTTGGCGTCTGCTCGTATCTGCTCAATTTCTCGTCCTTCAGCATCGTATTCTATGGTATCTATTTCACCCTCGCTCTCTTCACTGAAGGATTGGCAGTCTTCGTCGTTGGAATCCTTGTCATTCGACTGCTTGTCATCTCCTAGGGCTTGGTATCCCTCGTGTCGTTGGTCAGGAACTAGGGCCCAGTTATACATGAGGTTTAAATCGTGCACCCTGGTCCATTGCCACTTGGAATCCTCTAAGAGATCCTGGAGTGGTTTGAAATTTGCAGCTAGGTTGCCAGCTAGCTGGTCTATTAGGTATTCCAGTACCCCCTGGAGTTCCCTTTTGTTGGATGGTACTTGGAAGGTGGCAGGCTCAGGCTTTCCCCGGCGGCTTCCTGCCATCATGCAGACTGGTGCAGAGAGTGCTTCGTTAGACTTGCTGATCGTTTTGATGGACTGCTCATATGCCTCATGATCTGAGAATGGCAAGTCGATTGTAGCAAGAACGTGCATCTAATCCTGCTCATCCTCTGGGCATGGGATATACTTGGTCAAGGGCCCATAAGACTTCTTGACTTGAGTGTTACCCTTGAGCATAGCAGAGATGGCGTCTAGGTCGACTCATGAGGTCTTCCAAGTGTCCATCTCTATTCTTACGATGTCCGTTCTATTGCCAAGGAAGATCAAGCCGTTACCCCAATCTTCAATGACTCTAGCGTTGCGCATCTAGGGTCGGCCTAATAAGACATCGTAGTCCACTCCCTTCATGACTATAAAGTCGACAGAGAACTGGACACCTGCTATCTTCACTGGCCAATTTTTCAATACCCTGAATGGCTTCACTCTCATACCATTTGCTAGCGTGACATTAAACCGAGTAGCTTCAACAAGTGGGTTTCCCCAAGTCTGAAGCACTGCGTGGCTAAGCACACTAACCCCAGCTCCCGTGTCTACGATTCCCTTTCTTGTTGTGTCACCCAGGGCTAGGACTGGCAGGACCGCGTGCATCTCAGAGCCTTCCCAGAAGGCGTTGACATGCAAGGATTTAGGCACGGAGTGCAGCGTCAAACTTGGCAATTGCGTTTCAACATCTTGGTCTTGAGGGTCTGCCGTGACCTACTCTTGTGACCCTTCGACCCACTGCTTAAGATCTTGCCATAGGGTAGGATGCTGCTTAAGCAGATCTCCCAAGCTACGTGTTACAAGGGTGGTCACTAGTGTGGTCAGGAGGTCGTTGGATACTCGTCCTTCCCCTAACCTAGATTGTCCGAGCCAATGGCCGTGGCTGATCTGCGGCTCTGTCGCATCAAGGCTTTGTCTTAGAGGCACTACTTG
Source organism: Lygodium microphyllum (assembly GCF_053477565.2). Taxonomy (NCBI): domain Eukaryota; kingdom Viridiplantae; phylum Streptophyta; class Polypodiopsida; order Schizaeales; family Lygodiaceae; genus Lygodium; species Lygodium microphyllum. The sequence continues at coordinate 148,601,078 of NC_141147.1, read as the reverse complement.
TGGCGCAGTTGCTTCTGCCGACTTAGGTTGAGGCGGTGATATTGGCGTGCTTACGCTGGAGAGATCATCGATCTTGTCCTCTATGATGGGCTCAGCGTCTTTGAGATGATGTTGAGCCTCCTTCACCCATTCCTTCACCTTCTCTATGGCCTCTAGTTGTCGTTTCGGATGTGGGTATTCCCCCACCTTAGCACTTCCCTTTTCAGCCATCTTAGGGGCTGAAGTCTCTTCCTCTGCGTCTGAAACCTTCTTTCCCATAGGCACAGTCGTAGCACTCTCAGTCTTTAGTGTGACCTTAGCTTCCGATCTCTTCTTCTTCTGCCTGCGGCTTTTCTTCCCTATCGAGGTTGCATCAAGATTGCTAGGTCCTGGCAGAGAGATGCCGGCCTACTTCATTTGGGCTCGGTTCATGGCCCGCAATGGAATAGGTGTGGCCTCCCCATCGAGGTTTTCGACACCAAACAACCCCAGTGGGATAGATGGCAAGTTGGCTGAGCTAGAGGATGGCTTTCGCTTTGGGCAATCCACAAAAAGATGGGTGATTCCGCACTCTGTGCACCTTTGGTCGGCCTTATCTCTGTTTTGTGGCTTTCTTTCAGGGCAACGCGATGAAACATGACTGGGGTGACCACAAGTCCAACAAGTAACTGGATCCTGCGACTGCCCTCCTAGGCCTCTACCTTGTCCTCATCCTAACGCCATCACCGGCACGAGTCGATAATCCATGAGGACCGCGTTGCCCTCATCGTCGTGCGAGACATAAGGGTATATGTAGGTATCTTCATCATTCGGCTCCTCCACGTAGTGTACTGGAGCGTCGCTCGGTGGGTGGGTCATGTAAGGACCAGGCGGTCTAGGAATGCCTGTAGGATTTATGTCCATTCTAGGGACGGCTGGTTTCATATCGTTAGGCGCGGGAAGAGCCAATGGGGCTCCCCTTCCGAAGAATGGCTACGGCCTGTTTGCTAGATAAGGTTGGCTGTAGGGTTGCGAGTATGGAAGTCTTCTTGGTAATCTACAATGTGCGACATCATGGCCGAACCTACCGCAATTAGCACAAGGTCTCGACCTAGGGTCTTGACACTCAGCCGGCAAGTGGTTTCCACCATTGTATACGCATTAGACGTGCGGGTGCATTGGTCGTCTCAACATGTCTTGCAACTTGGCTAATTCCATCTTGACCTTAGCCAAGCCTTGGTCTGTCTCTGTGGCCTTCCCCTTATCTTGGGACGGTGGGGTTGACTGCTCACTAGAGGTTGACGTTCTCTCTGAGCTTTGCGAGTTGGTCTCTTCTGGATTTGAGCTCCTGGAGCTTCACTCTTTCAACTAATCATCGACCCTGATGGCTTCCTCAAATACTCTAGCTACCGCGTCCCGCTGCAAGCTTGAATTGCCTGCTAAAGCCTTATACAACTCCTCATCTCAAATTCCGCTGATGAATACAGTCGAAACTGCTCTCTCAGTTGGTCGCTCGCCCAGAGGGATTCTCTTAAAGAGACTCCTCACATGGGTCACATAGTCGCGGATGTCTTCCTTCTCTTTCTGCTTGATGTTCATCAAGCGTACTAGCAGGTTATCAGAGTATCCGAGCTCAGCGAACCTCTTGACGAAGAGATCCTTGAGGTTATTGAAGTTGGCTTGCTCCGTAGCATCTAGGCTCGTATACCACGTCCTACCCTTGTTGCCTAAGCAAATCCCGAATGCTTATGAGTGTTGAGTTTGGTCGTTGAGGCTATTGGCTTCGCAGACTTGCTCAAACTGCTCAACAAAGCTGTATGGATCGTCCTGAGGTTGGTACTTATCGAGTTGCTTGGCAACAATCGGTATTTTGGCCTGGCTCTTTGAGCCCTAGTTTGCTCCTAATCCTGCAAGCAGTGATGTCACTAGTGCAATGGTACTCTGCTCTACTACTGTATTATCGAGCAGCCGCTTCATGAGAAGCTCGCTCAACGTCAAGTCTCCCTCTAGTACTCTCTCATGGTCTGTTCGGTTTCGGCCAGCCAAGTTCAGCACTTGTTGTACCTCATGCAGCTCCATGCTTTGCCTTTGGCTCCTAGCCTGCTGATCCCTATTGTACTCAGTTATTCCCTGCAATGCCTTGCGGGCTAGCCTTCTCTCCTCCTCTAGATATGCAATGATTGTGTCTACTGTCATGCTGCGGTGCTCGTATCGAGCATGCGTGTCGTAACTGCTCACCAGCCTGTTGGATAGCATTTGGTAATACACTCAAATCGAGCTCCTCATTAGATTGATGGTCTGAGCTTTCTTCCATCATGGTCGAATTCTTGCGCTCCACTACGCTGTCGATCAGGTTGAATAGACTTGACAGATCCTCATCGTTGGCGTTCCTTGCTTAGTCCTACTTTGTGCTTTGATGGTTTGTCTATATCTTGGGTCCTCTCCTATTGGTGGGTTCCTTGAGTGTTTTATCTGAGTGAGTTCCTTTGGTTATTGAATACAAACCTCAATTTATGGTCACTCGATGAGTGTATCATTTCTCGTGCACTTGTGCTCAATCAGGCTTTCAGCTTTCTTAAGTGTACTTCAAGTGCGGAAATTCAACGTGAGTGCAGCAAGCAATTCCTCAGCGTCTTACACACTCTCGCTTGTTTAGGCCCGATAGACTTGTAGGTCCATTTTCTGGCCGTTTTGTTAGGGTTTAGGGTTTCCTCGTATGTTGCCTTTTCGTTTTCGGTCGATTAGGTTTTATGGCTCAACGGCTTGTGTCTAAGTCCTTGGGTCTCGCAACTGTTCACTTCTAGCCGCTGACCGACTGTGCGCTACAATTTCTCTTGTTACGTGTGCCAGAATCAAGTTCTGAGCACCCAAAGGTTTTGACAGTTTGCACTGCTGCGTATTTGTCAGGTAAGGTCAAATTTCTGAAAAAGTTAACAAACATTTGCACTCGGACCAACTAGTCCGAATTGCAGGGTCCGAGTAGGTCACTCAGATGGGCTAAGGCACAAGGCCGAGGGCCGAGTTCCTAGGTTTGACTCGAACGGTTTTGATTCGGACAGGCCGAATGCCAAATTTGGACAAGGTGATTCGGACGAGCCGAATGGCGCTTGACCGAGGGCCGAATTTGAGATGTGGCCGAGGGCCAAATTTGAGACTCGAACGGGTCAATCGGACGGGATGTTCCACATGGCAAAAAGCTTTGACTTGGATGGTCCGAGGGTTGACTAAGTGGGCCGAGTGACAAGGGCCGAGGGCCGATTCTGGGACTCGGCCCAGGAGAGGCCACTCGAACGGGCCGAGTGCGGCGCGCGTAACCCGTGCGAAGGCGATTTCGATCGTTTCACCCAATGTAGGCCGGCGCCATGGTCATGCACTTCCAGATGCTTTCTAGGGAAGTAGAGGTAGAGATTCGTATACCTGAACGGGCCGGTAAGTGCGTCGGTAATGCGATCGAATCGATATGGGCTGGAGCTCTCTATCTCTCTCTCTCACTGAAATGGCACAAATGAGCTCTCCCTTGACCTCCCGGCTCTTATATGCCTTTCCAAATGTGGTGTTGATGCCCCCAATTACTCACTTGCCGATCTTAGGCATCACTAGTGAGCATTTTATCCATTTTGCACGATTTTTGCCCTGTTTTGCCCTGTTTTGAAACAGTAAACCCTACCCTTTTCCGGTTCGATTTCCTAACTCTAACCTACGCTAAATGCAACAAAGATCGAAGGCAAAAAACTGAAATAGATTCTCCATGCTTTCCAATCATCAAATAACCAAAATATCCCAAAATACTTACTTGTTTTGAAGATCAAAAATACCCAAACTTCCTACCTATCTCAAGCTCCGTTTCAGGGATGAATCCCCTACTTCGATGCTCAATATGAGGCGCACAAGTGCTCAAGCTTGAATCTGTGTCCCGGCAACAACGGAATCAAAATGTGGGAGCTTTCGCTCAACCACCAAGACCCACGGACCGCTTATTGTTTCAAGCGTTCCAAGCGAGCTCTAATGGCTATCTCTCACCTAGCCGACGCGCCCTTAATCCTACGAGTGTAGTGAGCTTACCTTGATGCTTGATCAAGTACCCTCCTCTCTCTTGCACTCTGGTAGCTCCACAATTCTTGATGCTAGTTCAAGCATCCTCAAGCCTCCTCCATCTCCAAGCTCCATCCTCCATAGCCGCGCGTGCAAGAGAAGAGAAGAGAAGAGAAGAGAAGAAGAGAAGAGGAGATGGTGAAGAGCTTCATCCTCTTGATCCCTCACTCCCACACACACTCACTCCCTCACACTCTCACACTCCCTCTCTCAAGAGCACACACAAGCAAGAAGGAGAGAAGAAGAGAGGAAGAAGAAGACTCTTTTTGCCACACACCAAAAGAATGAGCTTCTCATTCACTTTTCAACTTTATATACAAAACCCTAAATACTTTTTGGGCGGTCATCCCCTTTTCCCTTTTTTACATGGCCGGCCGTAGTCTAGGCCCTTTTTCCCATTTCCCACCATTCTAATTTATCCTATTCCCAACTAATGCGTACACTTTGCACAGGAGTGAGCCTGGAGCTCTTTTACAAGGATTCGGGAGTGCTTCCACTTTTTAATGGTGCGCCTTTTGCTTTTTTGTTGTCTCGTGGTGACATTGAGACTTTCTGAGGGTCATGCCTGAACATTTAAATTTTTTAGGGTCTGGTTGCCGGTCAAGGCGCCTTTTTCTGCTTTTATCCTGCGCCTTTTTTGCTATTTCCTTTTTTCTATTTTTCGCTCCTCTGTGCTGCACGAAACACGGTAACACATACATCTTGCATTCTATCAATCCCATCTATTTTTGCTGGTGATGGCCTTTGCCCATAAGGCCCACACATATGCCCAACAATCAAAACCTCTTCAACTCCAAAGACAGACTTTTGTCCAGAAACAGTTAAATGCACCTCTTCTAGACGTGTCAAAATCCTCTCAGAATCCACAATATGGTCTGCAACAAACTGTCTGCATCCATGAGCATCCATCTCTTTATTCTTTTCATCCATTGCACACCCTTTGATTGGAACATCATCCAAGAAGGGCATAGTCAATTGTGGTATAAAATCCCTGAGTACCCTATTCATAGCATTTGTCATGTGTGCCACTGAGTTTGTTGCACCCTGTGGGAGAGTACACATCCGTACTAACCCCATTTATAAGTAATACCAATTTATAAATGGGGTTAGTATGGCTAACCATGACTATGTGTAATCCCATTTATGAACAAGAGGCCATCTTGTGTGATGTGGTGTTGAAATTGGTGTGAGAAATACATGTACGATATGACAATTTTGTTAGACATCTGCTTGCATAACTATCAATATCAACAAATTGGTTGATCTATCAGAATATCCAACACTCCATTCTCCATTGCCTAAGATTGTTGCAACACATGTTTCCAAACAAACAAGTAAATGCCCTCAAGTAAAGGAAGGCATTGGGGCTAAAGCACAAGGGTTTAAGACACATAAAAACAACTTGCTCAAGTCCCAACGGATTTGTTGTTAGTAATATTGGAGACATTGTGTGCATGTAGAAAAATAGTGAAAGCCACTAAATATACCCGCTATATACAAACCTCTTTTGGTTTTGGAAAATTGCATGAGTAGTCATATTAAGTATTAAGAGCATTTACTCTGCCTCGACTCCCCTCCCTTACTCACGCTTGGAATCTTACTACACACATGGTCAATCCTTGTAGGGCTTAAGTTCGAGAATGCACCTCTAGCCTCGAAATAGAAGGATAAAGGTTACAAAATTTAACTTGTTTAATGCAAAGACATAAGTTGCGAGTTCCATCTTGGCATTCGAGTAGGAGCATTAGATGAAACCATAATCATAAGGTGCAATGGAAAGTACTTGTCCGAGAAAGGCTAATCCGTCTAGCAATCGTCGTAGAATACACGAAGGACATGTTCCCACCAAGGTTAGATTTGCTCCCAGGTTGGGAACTTGTCTGAGAACTCAAAAGGTCACATGGTGCCGGAGTGTTTATTAGAGGTTTGCAAGGTAGCCCTGGCCTTTTCTCTTTCAATGTGAATTCATTTGCTTTGGAGCAGCACTTGTGTAAGATCGATTCACTGGCGATTGGCCTTGGTTTCAAAATTCAGGATTGGTTCGCACCATGGCTGGGGTGCGACTTCTGGTCTCTAACATCCAGCCCAGGCGTGGTGCGAACAGGATCTAAAATGGCACTGCTTTGTGATCCTTGCATCGTTGGCGCTCCACAATGATCCAAACCGACACAATCTGCTGGTCGAGTGAACGAACAGCCTTCAAGAGGACAGGTGTGCGGATTGGTCGATTCCATTTGTCAAAATCCGCTTCCCTGGGAAAACAATGCGGTGTCCAAAGTGGGCCTTTCTTAGCAATAATTTGCGAGTAGAACTACAACTAGATGGTGAAAGTGTACCGTGCGAATATATTTAATTTATGGGCGACTATTTTCAGTTTCTGTCTTCTACCGGCTTTCGGTCATTTGAAATTTGTTTTAAATGCTAGGCTTGTGCCACGTGGGCTTTTGAAGTTTTCAACGTGAGGTGCTGTGAATCCGCGTAGATGAAGGTGCTCATGTGATGAGCACACGACGTCGGGGCCTTTCTGGGAGATGTAGGTCAAAGGCAAAACCAGAGAGAGTCTGGGGGGGCAATATCTTGCTGTTGTGATTCCATCTAGAAGACGGAGACGGACAGCACCAGTCTCGTTTGTAAATGTAAAGCATCAACCTTAACTGGCGGCCGCATCGCAGTCTCCAATATACCTACCTACCTGCCTATATAAATTAAAATAAGCATAACTCTAACTGCCCAGTGCCCACGGGCCACCCTTTAAGCGATTTCCCTTCTCAGGGTCAGGGCCTCTGATTTTGCTTAGGCGCTCTAATCCCGAGGTATCGTTTGCCTCGCCCAAGATATTTGGGATTCCTTCCTGACCGAGGTCGTGGTCATGGCTTTGTAGAAAAGGCGTGCTCCACAAGGACTCAGAAACGAAGCATCTACATAGATATGTTCAAATATGTCATGTCAAACATCCACCGGATTCAAATATCAAGATCACTTTTGAGATGGTTGCCCCGCCAACCAATCAGAATTTGATAAAATATCCCTCTCCGTTGTTGTTTCTCTCCCGCGTCGTTAGTCAATCAATCAACCTTTGTCTTTCTGGGGATTTCCCTACGAGAAAGAAATGAACGTGAGAGATGCCCACAAAAGGTGTGATAAGGAACGTGCCCACTCCCCGCCAAAAATTTAAAAATAAAAAAGAAATCCACACAAGTAATATTCGCTCAACGTGCAATTATCAAGACGCGCACTCGCTTTCTCTAGTGATGGAAAATAATATAAATCATGGAGGAAGGCAAGAGCTTCGGGACGTCAACGTGCTTTACGTGGAAATTCCGGCTGATTTTCCGATAAAAGGTACGGGGGCTATCCCTTTGTCCCCCCCCCTTCCCCGAAACCAGCGCAAGAAGCTAATAATATCGTCGGTGATAGATAGCAAACCAAACAACGCCAAAAGCCTCTGGATGACCTTTTTAACTTTGGAAGTCTGCAACTTGATGAGGTCAAGTTCACTGCTCACATCCATTCTAATTTCTGGCGAAGCTGAATGAATGAATCCCTTGGGTCAACAAGCTGCATCCCTTCAAAAATGACTTTTTCTTCTCTTTCTTAACACCATTATCTCATGCGAAATGACACCTAGATATGAGAGCCTTATCTACGGCCTACTTACTATGCAAGGAAGAGGATATCCATTGAGCAATCTTGTCCTTCGATGCCGTTGCCATCGACAAACTTTTTTTTTTAAGGATGGGCCTTGCCAATCGGACATGTCACACCGAAAGAAGTTAACTTTGCTCCACATCACCTTTCAACCACAATTGCTTCGCGTGAAAGAAAGATAGGTTGATTTCATTGTTGGATGCTTTCGAAATGGTCAATTTCCTTATCTACTGGGAAGCATGGGGTATACACAATTTACTATCCATTCATTATTTGATGAAACAACATGTTCTTACGTTTTTAAAAAAGCCAAGTTCTTGCTTTTACTCATAATAAAAGCAATAAGGCCCTTTGTTATGGAAAATGGTACAATTTTGCTCAATGGTCACCAATTATCCAAATAACTTTGTGAGCCAAGCATCATTTGTCATATTGTCTATGCACTAGTAGTGAAGTGTGTTAATCATTTGTGATGAGAACATGTAGCAATAGAGTTCAGATGTTGCACACTACTAAGTGCAAGTAACACCATAAATAAGAGAGCCAAAATGTGATCGGTAATTATTCTTTAATTGATAAGGACCCCATATAAAGTAGTAATCAGCCATTCTCATTTTCTAGAGATTGGCTTGGACAATACCACATATGGTCGCTACTTGCAAGCTTTGTTATTGGCATTAGAGAGCATCAGTATTCCTTGTGAACTATCTCTGTGAAGCTAGCTTCCTATCCTGAAACAATGTTGCAACGAAAGAGTATCCTCATGTTTAAGGTTTATAATCATTATGTCTCAAGGAATGAAGGGGACCTAGCTAAGTCACTTGCACAAAAAGTGAGGAAAGAGGCCACAAGATGAGCATCATTGTGTTGCACATCCATCAACCTTCATGTCTTGGTCAAGGAATTGCTTATATAGGGAGCAAACATTAGCCATGGAGGTGATACTCTAACACCTTGCTTCCATGCAATAACTCTTAAGCTACAATGTACATATTCTCTCTCTCTCTCTCTCTCTCTCTCTCTCTCTCTCTCTCTCTCTCTCTCTCTCTCTCACACACACACACATGGCATTAACATTTTTCTTTGGGGGACTAGTGCATCAAGGTTTGTTTTAGGGAGGTAGGGGGCATAAGGTTTTTAAATTTTTGTCATGGAAGAGCAATACATCTTTTACTTTTAAAGGGGGCATGAAGGTTTGTTTTTGGGATCGAGGGCCACTAGGAAATTTTTGGGGGAAGGGATGGCATTAGGTTTTCTTTTTGGGGAGATGGAGTCTAAAGGTGCTAGGGAGTTTTGGGATTTTGGAGCCATAAAGGTTTTGGGGGAAGGAGATGGTGAAAGGGGGGAGAGGGCCTCAAGCTCTGTGTGTGCGTGTGTCCAATAACATTTCTTGTGTGTGTGTGTCCAATAACATTTCTTGTGTGAAAGCCATGGAATTCTAAAATTAAAATAGTTGGAAACCCAATCATTCATATGGACTGCCATCTTTGCCACATTACTAAGATTGTTGGGTAGAGGTGACTCTCTCGAGTGACAAAATAATTACCTTCTTTTCATGACAAAGAAAACTATGACTCGTATTTTTTCTTAAAATGTTTTCAAATGAGTGGTATAAATGAGTGGTATGCCTTTTTTTCTTTTCTTTTGGAGGGATAGAGTTTAAAGGTGGTGGGGGTTTCTAGATTTTGAGGGCCACTAAGGTTTTGGAGGAAGGAAAGAGTTGAGAAGAGAGAGGGCCTCTCTCTCTCTCTCTCTCTCTCTCTCTCTCTCTCTCTCTCTCTCTCTCTCTCTCTCTCTCTCTCTCTCTCTCTCTCTCTCTCTCTCATTATCACATGTCACACACATGCGCATGCACGCACGCACGCGCACACGCACACACGCACACACACACACACACACACACAAGCACACACGCACGCGTGCGTCACGCGCGCGCATGCACACACACATGCACACACACACACACACACAAGAAGAGCAATAAAGTTCCTCACGTGAAGCCATGGAATTCAAAATGACAACATTGAGAAAACCTTGCTACTTTTCCTTTTTGGAGTGTCCTTATACTTTCATATGTACCTTCACTTTATTTATTAGGATGTTTTTAGTGTGCCATGATTTTTTACTTTTATGGGGCGTAATTGAAAGTCTTAAGACATAGCCATGTAGCTCTTGATGTGCTACACCTTTGCTTTTTGATTTTGGCCCTTGCATGCCCACTTCTTTTTTGCTTTTATTGTAGCCAACCTTGTAAATGGTTACTATTATCCCCCTTACCATTGAGTGCCTATCCCATGGGACTTACTAAAATACCTAGAACTTCAGTGGACTAATGTAAGAGGGCAAGAGAATATGTTGGTGATGAGACTGGGAATGGAGCTTGATGGTCCTTCTAGCACTATAACAGCATGGAAGCAGAGATGTAGAGGCTAGTTGTTATGAATTCACAAGCTTGTTTAACATTCCATATAAAACCCCTCAAACCCATGTGGTGCTATGGAAAAAAAAAACATTTGTATAGATGGACATTTACATATGAAAATCAATCCACTATTTTACACTCCTTTTAACACAACCTCAAACACAATCATGATTTTAAAAATTTGATTGCACAAACTTCATCCTTCTTTCCCAAAGTTTTCAAATGTGAAGTTGTGAGCATCTAAATGTCTAAATGTCCTACACACACAGATAGATCAAGATGCATGTGCAAGCAAGCTTGTTAATGAAGGAGCCTTCACAACACTAATATCAGCATTCTCATGAAGGATTTGACGTATGCTTCTCTTAGTATCTTAATTGATTGTTGGTGAATTTTTATTGGGTTTCCTCTATAGAGCTTCAATGTTTTGTTCATATTTGTTGCAATATTTGAGTGTTTTTTCTCACAAAGAAAATGTGATCCATAACGATGGGTAAAATGCTATTTTTCATATTAAGCGCTCTCTTAAACAAGGCAAAATTGTCCATTGCTTTTTGTCTGTGTTTCAAGGTTTGCAAGAAGAAACATGTATTTGAATGCTAGTATAAATGCCTAGTCAGATGATCTATTAGACGCAATAGAACCCTCTATTTCTTATTTGTGTTTCAAGCTTTACTAGATATGATAATATAAATGAATGTATTGTTGCCAATTTAAACACATTGATTGTCACTAGATGTTTAATGATGGGTGCAAATTACTATAGACCCATTTTCTCATGCGTTTGAAATTTCCATTGTAATCTAAGGCTTTGAATGTCCTATAGATTGTCTAATTAATATGGATTAGGATGATATTTTAGATGTTGCCTCTCGTGGTTGTTCTCCATTTTCAACAGCTTGAATGATGCAGTGCCTCCATTTATATCGCAATATGTCACCTCTTTATGGATCTCATAGGTCCAAAGGCTCTGATTCCTTGTGAGAAGTCCTCATCCTATGTTACATATATATATTGAGTTATAATAACTGATTAATTACATAAGAAGGCCAACACAATGGATAAATTACAATGGATAAATTCTACAATCATATTGGAAATGAGTTGTGTTGTCATATGAATTGATCTAAATGGGAGGGATCAAATCTCCCATGATTTTGCATGTGCTCGAAGATTATGTGGTTGTGTTTTTTATAGATACTTTGCATTAATTACATGGGTAGCATATCCTCTAGCTCTTACATCTCTTATCTCAAATGTTTCTTGAGACTCATCCAAATTGCATGTTGACATAATTGTGTGAGACATGTAGACTATGCTTAATCTAAGCCAAGCATGCTAGCCCAAGTCTAAGCTCTAGCTTTGAATTTATAAATGTGAAAGAAAGAATTAAAAAGTTATTTTACCTACATATGTGTACATGTGCGAGGATAGCCTTAGGGTAGGCATTTATTGGCTTTAAGTTTATGTGAATGAGAGACCTTTTATATGTGTATGTGTATCCTAGAATAGCTTTTGCATTTATGTAGCTTTTTCTACTCTAGAAATAAGTGTAACTTTCAATTAAACCTATCATAAGCCTACCCTATACTTAGTTTTACCTTAAGCTCTAACTTATGTGCTAATCTAGCCTAAGTCTAGACTAGTGGTCTAAACTAGTATGGATTCCAGCTTTTACCTACTCATTATATAAACCTAGCCTAGCCTATTCCTATCCAATGTTTAAGGTGGTATCTATTACTGTATGCACAACTGTAGCTTCTACTTACACCTATCATACACCTAGCGTACACTTAGTTTCACTTGGTCTTAGCCTAAGCCAAAGCTCCACCTTATGTGTTAGCCTAGCCTAGGTCTAAATCTAGGCCTAGGCTAGGCATTCTCAATCAAACCTAGCATGCCTTGCCTACGTATAAACCTAGCCTAGCCTAGTCATAGTCTATGTCTAGTGCATATATAATCTAGGCATAGATGTATATTTTGTTTTAACCTATCATAATCCTAGCATACACTTAGTTTCAACTGATCTTATCATAAGTCAAAGCTTTAGCTTGTGTTCTAGCCTAAGCCATTGATTTAAACGTGTTGATTGTCACTAGATCTTTGATGGTCCATGCAAATTACTATAGCCCCAACAGCTTGTCATGCATTTGGATTTTCCATTATAGTCTAAGGCTTATTAACGTGATATATATAATCTAATAAATATGGATTATGATGATATTTTAAAACTTATTCATGATAGTCTAATTCTGAAGATTTTTAGTTTATGGTTGTCTAAAGTAAGATTGATAATTTAGCTAGCATGAAATTGAATGGTATACTTGAGCCCCTCTTACCATGAGTATGACTTACTAATTCTTATGGTTGTTATGAATGCATGTCATATGATAGTTTGGTGAACTAATTGTTATGATGCAATGATTACTGATGAGTGCTAGATATTTGAAGATGGACGAAAATTAGTGCACCCCACTCTTGCAATGCATATGAATTATACTTGATAAATTGATTCTTATGGTTATAATTGGGGGCTATAATGTGCTATTCTAGTCCTCCAATTTATATAATTTTAGTATTTTTACTGATAACAAACTCTAGCTGTTATTGTTACAATTGAGGGCTTTTGTTTCTTAATAATTTGATTCTTATAGGTTTGATTAGTAACTGTCATTATGCCAACCTTGATATTCTAATTGACATAAAATGGTATATGACTTACTCTTGATAATGTGAACTTTATGATTGTAGTCAGGGGTTGTCATAGGAGAGTTTGGTTAGACAATTAACATGGATTTAGATGGTGAATATTATGGAGCTCGTTTAGGGGAATTACCAAAAGCATCTAACTTGATTTGGTAGTCATATGCAACCTAGATATGAGTAGGAGATTGTAGATTATATTCATGACATAGATTAGTAATTTGTTTATTTGTAAGTTTAAGTGGCGTGCAAATCAGATGTTGTATGCGCATGCAATGAACGCTAGAAGGTCCCCAAGAACAAAGAACTCTACTAAAACTCATAAAGTAAGAAGAAGGTTTTGCACGACATGGAGAAAAAAGACAAATTGGGTACAATCTCCCCCCATGCCTTGTGTGAGCGCTCCACAAGGCATGTATTTAGAAATTTATTAATCTCCAAGCTCAAAAATAGCCCAATTTACAATTAGCATGTTTTGTCTTTTCTATTTCCCTTTGTCCAAATAAAGAATAAAGCAGTTGGGCATCCCAAAAGTCTAGTTGTTCCCAAATACAATGTCCAATAATGAAATATTTAAACCGAGCACCTATGCACATACAAAATAATAAATGTTTGTCAAGCGCTTCAATAAATAAGCATGCCTAAATAAATATTAGTGCCACACTTTAATGATAAGGTGCACGCCCATCAAAAATGATAATTTCTTCTAGGTAATTTGAATAAACGCCATTGCTCGGTGCTTCCCAACACCGCCATTGCCTGCTCTACACATCAACTGAAGTATTCGCAATTGTTAGAAAATAATAAGATAAAATTAAACCAACAAAAGTGAATACCTAGCAGTCTTCAGCTACAGAATAAATAAATAGGTTGGAACTATGTCCTAACCTTAATTTCATACTAGTGCACTCTAAACTCATAAACACCCATTAATTTAAATATGTATTTTGCGAAATCATCTGCTGTGGAATCACCCACGTGCATATTAAATTAATCTGACGCATGAAAAGGACAGGCATCCCTGTCAACTTCTTGCACAAGGAATCCACCTTCTGTACGAACCCCAGCAAATAAATATAGTTTTACGGAATCCACCGAAAACCTCACGGAATCCATCGTGGAATAAAAAACCTCATGGAATCTACCGTGGTCTCACAGAATCCACCATAGAATATGCCTTATGGCATCATACCCCTGGGGTTGAATATCAATTGTCCTCAATTGCTATTAGCTCAATGTGGAGCAAGCACTGAGGGGTAAGCACTTAGGTCATGGGTATGCATCCATTGGGCCTCTTCAACAGGATGATTTTTAAACTTAACCAAATATGTAGAGAATCTACGGCCAGTTCTAGTAGTCATAAAGTCTGTATCTAAAATAGTTTCACGTTCAAGGATTTCAATTTCTTCTTCTAACAAAGGAGGGTTTTCATAGACAAGGTGAATAGGTAATTGGCCTCTAAAAGGTCGTAGTAATGAGACCATACAATTGGTTGAAAGATATTCCTTGAAGTATAAGAAAGATATAAGAAATTTCCAACAAATGAGTTTGGGCAATAATATGTCCAATCAACCTACAAAATATGGGCAAGTTTTTAGCCAATCAAGATACTCTTTTAACCAAGAAAACAGGGGTTATAGCGGTCAAAACAGTTATAACAGCAAAGCGCCAACTTTTCCCATTGTTTATGCCTCTAAATAGGGTGGAAATTTTTCAAAAATGTGACTGAGACAATAGGAAAATTTTCAAGAGATGAAAGTGCTCCTAAACTATCCCAAAACAGTTCTAACAACAACTTCCTTCCTCATGACAAGCTTACAGAAATTCATGCCAAAGGATTATATTTCAAATGTGGGGAGAAGTGGTCATAAGATCATAAGTTGAAGTGCAAAGCTAAGAATTTGAAAATCAATATGGTGATCACTCAAGATGTGGAAGTTGATGAATAATAGGATCAAGAGGAAAATTTATTGCATGTTGATGCTTACCCAATGGTCGATGAATTTCATGAAGAAGAGGATGCCACTGATGAAGGATTCTATGATCCCATGGACAGATTTCCATTTGATCTGGGTGGCACTCATGATTCTCATGCTTCCTTATGTACTATTTCACATTATGCATAGACTGGTTGCAAAGGGGAAAGTACACTTAGACTCAAAGGTATCATTAATGGCAAGGTTGTACATATTTTAGGATATGGGTAGTACACATAGCTTCGTCAACACCAAACCTTTGAATGGGCTGAAGTTGCTACCCATTGATATGGTTTTCTCCTTGTGGATACAAGTTGCCAATGGTGCATATGAGTCTAGTAAAGAAGTGTGTTTATGTACTTCAATTGAGCTACTGACCTCTTGTACAATACAAGTGGACTTGATCACTTTGGATATGGGGCCTATGGGCATTGCTATTGGATATAATTGGTTGAAGACACTTGGCAAATTCACGTTAGACTTGGAGAAAATAAAAATGGAATTTAATTGGCAAGGATAGCACACATAATTGAAAGGCATAGACCACAAACATATAGAAATCATCTCTATAAAGAAATTGTGAAAAGAAATTAATGCCAAATCATGTATCTTCACTCTTTTGCTTGTAAAAGTAGATGAAGAGCAATCATCAAATCAACATCATCTTCTACAAAGAAAAGGGATCCAAGATTGGAAGAGCTATTCGAGGAATACAAGTATTTATTTCAACCACCATCATCTTTGCCTCCAAAGCAAGAGGTTGACCATCCTATTGATTTGTTGCCCAACAGAAAGACCATCAACAAACCTCCCTTTTGCTTGTCCAAGTTTGAGAGGGAAGAAGTGAAGTGACAAATCAAAGAATTGCTGTAAATGTCTAATTTAGCAAAGTCAATCACTGTTTTCCTCTCCCGTGCTCTTAATCAAGAAGAAAGATGGATCATTTCATATATGTATTGATTATTGGGATTTTAACAAGTCAACGATCAAGAATAGGTATCCTATTATCCAAATTGATGATCTTTTGGATGAGCTTAAAGATGCAAAGGACTTCACCAAAATAGATATTTGATCAAGTTAGCTTGTAGTAGAGTAAAAGTGCCTAAATGCCTTAGCCAATATTTAGCCTACTAGGGTTAAGTATAAAAGGCTAAGTTGTAACTAGCCTAGGATCTATTTGCCATTTTAAAACATTATATATTTGAGGTCTCAATCTCCCACCATTTAAGAGGGTGCATACTCTTGGCCACCATAGCTTAGGGTGCATACCATGATGCAACCTCTCATTATTTGATCCTCAACCAACAATGGTAATATCATTTCATGCCTAGCTACCTTGTCTATGGTTTCTTGGCTAAATAGTCTATTTCTTTGTATTTTTAGTTTAATGGCTTCATGTGGGAATTAGCTTCTTTACAATATGTTTCCTTACATATGAGGCTAGAGTCTTTCTTCTTAATGTTTCCCATCTATAGATCTTCTAACAATCTATTCATGATGTAATTATATTCGATGCTGAAGAAAAATGTATGAATAAGCTTGGCTTGTAATTGTAATGTTGGATCAAATACGACTTCTATCTTAAGGCCATCATTTTTGTCTTGATAGTTTTGGGCTTGTTCATTTCTCATGATTTGATAGCCAATCCTTTTCCATTGTGCTCTTTAAGTTAAAAAAGTATGCAAAAAGGGAGACTCTAATTTTAATAGATAGTCCAAATCATCTAGATACCATTTTGCAAAAAAAAAAAGTTGACTTTGATTTTGATAGATGGTCCTATTTGCAAAAGAGAGGCTCTAATTTTGATAGATGGTCTAAATCATCTGGGTCTTCTTGTGCAGTGTCTTGATAGTAGCTAAGGAGGTGATTAAGTAGCCATGCAGAGCTTCTTCTCTTGAAGCTTGTGTTGCTATTAGTTCCTTTATTATGGTGGCATGCTTAATGAATATAAACTTACACTCCTACCAATAATATGGAAGGGTTTTAACTACTTCAGTCATCTTGCTAATAAGAAGACCTAAGTCCAATTAATCTCTCTTTTATCTTAGCTACGAGAAAATAGATTGAAAGTATTTTCAAGTCTTTTGAGGCACATGACAATAGCCTCACCTATATCAGTAGCCATATCAATGGTTTGTTATAAAATTGATGGTTTGATCTATGTTGAACACAAACCTGGATGTGATTTAGATTTAGTTTTGCATGCTTAATGGTCACAAATACCTATTAATTATGGAGATATTAATGGTGGATTTCTGATTGACTCTTTGTTTTTATTAGTAGTTGTTATCTCCTTTGGTTTTAGTTGGTGGTTGTTGTCACCAATCATTGGTGATGGAGTAGCTATTGGTGATTCACTAGAAGGGATTAGTCCTACAAGCACCCATATTGATGCAATTTTTAAAACTATGAAAAAACTTATAGGTACATCTAATTTTATGCTAACATTTGCATTACAAGACAATTTTTAAATTCACATTTATTTTGAATAAAATAGATGTCATTCATTGCTCTTTTTTTGATAGGCATGTTATCATTTTCATGGGTATGTTCACACAATAATAAACATACAAGCCAATGGGAAAAAGGCTAGGGAGCTGCTATTAACAAATTTGTACCTGAACCCATAGTTCTGCAACTAGCAGCTCCCTAATTTTCTTTTGGCCTCCCTTGCATGTACATTACACATTGTTTACACAACCTTAACCTGCATTGTATTGAAATATACACACAATATCATTGCTTGACATAACAACATGTTGAAGGACAATCAAAGGGTTGTATCACAATCTATCATTTCATTCTCGATATTGGAGGCTTCATCCTCAAGTTTCTTATTACTAAACTCATCTTTTGGGTCCTCTTCTATGGATGACTAGTTATCACGTTGTTCATCATCATCCCCAATGCCCTGTGTTTCTCTAGAAGGGCATAGTTGTACATGAGATTTTGGTCATGCAACTTTGTTCACTTCGATTTGTAAGCTTCTAGGAGTACTTCTAAGGGTTTCAAAATTTCTTTAGAATTTTCAAGAACTTTACTTAGCTCTAGCTTAATGGTAGGTACTTGAAAACTCATGCTAGAAGTCTTTCCCTTAATTGTATTGCCTACAACATGCAAAGAGATATTGAAGGTAGGACTCTGTCCGAGGATTCATTCATGGGGGATTCATGGCTACAACATTTCCTTATTTTCTCTCTTTCTAAATTTCTTTCTTATAATCAACCTCATTATCGGAGAAAGGAAAGTCAATGGTTGTAAGGATATGCATCCAATCATGTTCATCCTCTCGATAAGGAATATATTTAAATGAAAGGTCCATAATTAGGCATGCTTCATGAATCCCCTTTGAGCATTGTAGAAATGGAATTTAGATCAACCAGTGAAGTTTTTTCTGTCCATTTCTATGTGGACTAGTTGCCTTGTTCAACTTCCATAAAACATCATTTCATTGCCTCCATCCTTAATATACTGAGCACTTCACATCCATGGTCTACTTAGTAAGATATCATAGTCGAGTCCCTTCATGACAATGAAGTTCATTGAATTACTTACAACTATGATTGTCAAATACTTCAATACTCCAAAGGGTTTCACCTTTGTTCCATTAGAAAATGTTTAAATTGAATCAAGCAATCTTTGTAGGAGAATTCCCCCATGCTTAAAAGACCATGTGACTTAGCACCATCACATATGCTCTAATGTTGTATCTCCTAAGGCTACTACTAGCAAGGCTATGGGCACTTTGGTCCCCTCCCTAAAAGAATTGATTTGCAAAGCTCTAGATCTTAGGTTAAGTATTAAACTAGGCATATGTGTTTGGGATTAGGCTCTTGCATATTGCTCACTCTAAAGGACTCTCTATCCAAGCTTTTTACCAGGTCACAAGATTTTTCTTCATTAGAAGACCAAGAAGCATTGAAACTTGGGTGGAGGCTAGGATAGCTACTAAACCTACATCTACTCATCAAATTTATTCTTCCTAAAGCTTCAAACTCTAAGACCCTACTTGTGGAAGAATATGGTAAATTTTTCTTCCCATTTATGGATATATGTGTTAGATTTTGGATTTCCAATAGATTCTACATATGCTAGGGATGGTGGCTCTATGCTTGAAAGATCATGTGCATCTTAATCTAACACTAAATCTACATCTTTATTGAGGTTGGGCCTCTTATACCCAACCTTTGACCTACTCAATAATTTACATTTAATGATTAGGGTCATGGTATTCTCCTATTTTAGCACTTTCTTCCTTTGCATTTTAGGGGTTGAGATTTCTACTTTTTCATCAATGACTTGCCTTCATGTTGTAATAAGCATGTTCATGCTATCACTCTTAAGGTTAATTTTTTCCTTTGACTTCTTTTTCATATTCTTTTTCTTATTCTTCTCTCAAATATGTGATGTCCACATTATGCTATTCAATTTGATTAACAATGTTCATTTCTAAAACAAGTTAATTACTATGCAAAAAATGTTGAGTATTTGATAGATTTGCACATTTACACATAATTAAATTTTAGCATAATTAATAAATATTAATCCATAACATTAAAATTTTGTTTTAAATCATATTATAATATATGAAATTTAATTTTTAAAATAGAAAAAAATAATAGAATAGATGTGTTTGTCTCAAAATATTAGCAACTCTATAATTTTATGCCTTATTAATCAAACACCAAGAGAACACTAGGCCTCACCCACCACAAAGGAACAAGAGGAAAAATGCATTTGGGATAAGAAAATAATGAGAAAATAGGAAAAAAAATTAGAGTTAAAAAAAAATATTTGAATTTAAATTTTGAAAAAAAAATAGAAAAGCTAAAGGAAAGGCATGCTTTTTGGGTTAAGGATACACTCAACTAGGTCAATTTAAAATTAGGGTGCCAAAAAAAGCAAGGGTGAGAGATAAGCATGTCATGCACTTCTCCCCCAACATCTATTTAGACCTTCCCTATTTGGCAAAAAACCATGAATCTCCATCTTTGAGAGAGACTAAGCTCCTTAGACATGAGGATTCCAACCCTAATATTGATTCAAAACTTCATGAATCATTCTCTCTGTGATATCCTCTAATAACTTCTCTTATTGGCACCTATTTTTTGGTATTTTTAAATTATTATCAACTAATATCAATGCTACATCATTGTTAAGTCCCTTCACACTGTTCTACAACTCCCTCTCACTTATTCTAGTCCTTGTTCCTACGAATTGAGCCCCATAGGTGATTCAACAACTCCTTCTCACTTATTCTAGTCCTTTTCCTACAAATTGAGCCCCATAAGTGATTCAAAGGACCAAATGACTTCAAAACAACTCGATAATTTTTTAAGTGATCTGGTACCCCTGCTTTACCTTGAGAAATAGCAAACATAAGTTTTAGAGGCTATTTGTGCATGCTCATGAAGATCATGGCTTGAAGACTATTGTTATGACCCCAAAAAGGCATAGAGAGAGCATTTGTGCTTCCATTAACAATGAAGCCATCACTAAAATTGAGGCTCATCTTGAGGCTAAAGTGCAACATGAAGAAGAAGCCCTAAAATCTATGCAACCCAAGGATATAGTGATTGCATGCCAATCTCAAGTTGCAATGATTCCACATGCTGAGGAATGGCCTAACCATAACAATCTAGTTTGGTAAAATTACAATCATTAGAATTATAATTGAGTTATTCTCAAAATTATCAATTTTCTTTATTAAAATTATTTGGATTCAATAAATTGAATGAGAACTTATGAAATGCTAAAATCAAGCTTAGAACCATAGTTACTTTTTTAAGAATAAAAATGAGAACAAGAAGGTTAGTTTCTATGCATAGAATATTTACAAGTGTCTAAACACATTGTTTTTATTGTCATGTCTATTTTTATATTTAAAATGTTGTGGATTATTTTATCTTAATCATCCCTTCTTGTAACAGTCAAACAAAATAATGGCTATGATGGTGCAGGCCATTGGGATCCCCATACCAACCCACCTTAGCATCCTATGGGACACTTTAAAAATCACTTGTGGGTGGGGGTCTATGAATTATGAGCTTCTTGAGTATCCATATCTCCCAGAATGTTATCAATTTTTGGAGATTAAGGCTAATCCATCTTCCTTTGTAATGAAAGGGCTTGATGAGATGCATTCTTGTACTTACCCATGATAATAAAGATATTCTTGTTTTCTTATGGATGTGTTATGGTCTTTTAGGGTGTTGATTATGCTTATAATTAGTACATGGCATTCAAACTAATGTACATGATCACTTGTCAAACCTTAGACATTGAGTTTCACAAGACCATGATAATGATCCTTGAGAATTTATCAAATCCACACTACATCTAAGTCAAACAAGGTTAGTCTCACGAGGAATGCCATGGAGGATTTCTTGTAACTTCTTGCTAGTCAATCATAATCAAACATCAAGTTGGAAACCTAAAATTAGGTTCAAATACACTTAACAAAGATAGGACACCACAATACTTGAACCCAACACATGGAATTGCATATTGCACAAAAGTATAGAAAGCATACTGAGCAAAGACAAAATTCTAAACATCATATTCATTGCACTTCATTGTTGCTCTTAGAATATAGCATCATCATTGTCATTGATACAGTAGAATACATTAAAATGCATGAATACATTGCACGCAATCGGTAGATGACAATAGACATGAATCTTGACTCTTCCAGATGTGCCTCTTGACTTAGCATTTGGTCCATTTGTTATCCAACACCTGGCATGGCACATATCGGTGGACTCGAACCCATTTATGCTCCTCACAGATAGAATTATGTGGGCCATTGATGTTCTAGTTCATGACTTCAACAAAATCAATCAATGTCACCCTGATTATCCAAAGTAGACTCATCCTAACCTACTCTACCAAGGAGCCGAAACAGGAACATATAGACCAAGAAGATGAACTACCAACAAGAATTGGACTAGAAATCCAAACTAGAGGAATCAACAAAGGAGAAGACCAATTTTAGACCCTTTGATGGCCAGCTTGTGGACAAGGTAAGGGCAACAACAGAAGATAATTCAAGTGATGGTGGTTGCAGCCACACGTTAATGTGATTCCACAATGAAGGGTGTTGAACATTAAGGAAGAACAACTTTGTTCCCAAAATTTCAAGGCATTGAGCACATTGTTGAATCTCCTATTGTACGTCATTTTTCGAATTACAAGCAACTACCAAACATTCCTTCAAATGAACCACCCTCTGAAGCTGGCATGTCTGCTCATCGTCCAAAGCATAAATCTAGAAGAGCCGCTTTGATGACAAGGTATCTGACTAAGTAAGATGCCCCTACAATTGCACGTGTTGAGAGTGCTTTTGGATATCTCAAGAAAGCTTAGAATCATCACCCAAAGCCACTCCTTTTATTTAGGCTCTGAGAGCCTTCTCTAATGCTTTCATCCTAGCAAATCTTGTTGGGAGATTTGTTGTTGCTTTACGCCTGGCTCACCAAGTTGAGATAGACCAAATGTTTTGCCAAACTTCAAGCCCTATTGAGTAGATGGACCTTTCGAGATTGGGATTGCTCAAAAGAAGCAACAAGAATAAAACACACAATGACATGTTGCATATGGGTTGCCAAGGATTTCCACTTCTCAATTGAGACACACTTAAGAAAATACTTCACCTCATCCTCTACATCAGCCAAGAACTATAAAGCATCAACTTCTAGCACCTAAACATGCCCTAGAACTCTACATTCTACTACTCTAAAACTCATCAATGTTCCATAAGAAACTCAAGTTATTGTCAATCGAACTACCACTACCAAGTCGATCAAAGAGATCTGGTAAGGAAGCTCAAGCTAGCTCGTCATTGTCATCACTAAGAGCGACACACTCCTCCAAAAGGGGCATCTTTCCTTTACTTGTAATTGCTAGGGACTCCGTAGTATGAATCGTATCCTTTGGATTGGTGAAAATGTGCAAATTCTTGACACTAATCATGAAACTCAAAACAATTCAAAGTTGAGCCATGAATCTTGTAGTATATGTTGATGGAGTGGTACCTACTCCCGATGCTAGAGTTGTTGCACTTGTAGAAGCTAAAACTAGTGGGGTAGAACCAAGAAGGCTAAGAGTTGCCCAAGAAGTTGATGCTAAGACTATGCATCAACATCTAGTTTATCATCGCCGACAAGAATGGGAGGGAGTGAAAAACATGGGTAATGAAGACCCAACCCAAAACCAATACATTATCACATCCCAGTCCTTTTGAATTTGCTCCTGGCATAACTATTAGAATGCCTTTCAAGATGCTAGGATTGAGCCATCTTTCACTTCACCACCAGTGTCGTAAGCATGCAAAATCATGGCCTCTTTTTCTACTTGCACAACTTCCTCCTAAATAATGTCTACAAAATCAAGTTAAGTAGCCTAACAAACAACCAAGTGCTGGTGCTACTCTTGAGCATCTGCTTGCTAGCAAGACAACCCTACTTTTGCAGGGTCGTGTTCTCCTCTTGTACCAGTGCCACTTCTATGTGGAGCATGTCCAAATCCTATCAGACTATGGTGTGGCAACCATCCTCAAAGACAAGATATTCTAGGCATCACTGAGCCATGTTTAAGTCAATAAATTCCTCCAAGAAGTTCACAAAGGGACTTGAACCAAGGAGTGGGCCAAGTTGGGTCAACCGCAATATTTTGTAGCACCAAATGTATTGCCCACCATTTGGGACACAAAATTCTCTTGAGTCTACTCCACTCTACACGCAGAGCCCTTCAACATTGCGATGCAGGTATTGAATTCAAGCTTATTAATGGTGGATCCCGACCTCCTAGAGCACTAACTGACCATGTTTTCTCTAGAAGTAGTTAACAACTTCTTCCTCTATTGCTAGTTACTCTCAAATCTTAGCCTTAGTAGGCTTGTGCTCGTCATTAGCCATGGACAATTTCCACCCATCTATTCCATTGGCACGTCCAAAGACATCGGATGGGAAGTGGTGCCTTGAGATTGAGGCTAAGGCTATTGCTCAACCCTAGTGGTTGGCTAAAATCAGATAAGCTCTACTAGCCTAACTAAGTGGCATTGGAGCCTCCAAACCAGGTTGAGGCTCCTCAACCTTAGGTGTAGGGAACAAAAATGTAAATTGCTAGCTGCACATTATTTGCATGGTTCTAATTGCAATGGGCTCATTTGCCACCCACTTGCATTCATGGAGCATTCACTCTAGCAGCCTCTTTGACCTTAGACACATATGATCCTCCAAGAAGAACATGGAGGGCACCTTTTTGGAGATGTTGATGGCCTTGGCCTACAAGTACAGTGCCTCCAAGAACAATTTAATAGCCTCATTCTTAGCCTTGTTAGTTTCTTGCATGCCATTGAGCTTGTACTCGTCCAACACATGAGAGCCAAACAAGGCATCCATCTGTGGTATGCTAAGAACAGTGGGTGATTCCTTGCCTCGAGGAGTCCACCTTATAGAACATGTAAGATACCATGTGAGTTCAAAAGAAATGGTATTATATTTAGTAAAATTTACAAGATTTTCAATTGTAATTCGAAAAAAGTCTGTAAGTTTAGTAAAGTAAAAGGGATCATTTTAAGACCTTATAGCATGTAAAGAAATGGTATTTCTTAATATCCTTTGAACACATGTTATATAGATGATTTCTTATAGGTAGACCCCCCCAGGTAACCCACCGGTGGGCAATATCAAGCATTCCTAGAGACATTGCACAAGAAGCACGTAGACCAAATTGCACCACAAGGAGTCTTGACATAGTTGTGTAGTGATGGCCTCAACCTCTACATGCATAAGTGTCACGCTCCATGTCAAGGAGATGAAGGCCTCCAAGAGAAAATAATGTACCCAAGGATGAATGGCCTCCATGCACTCAGGGAGCACAAGGGCTACCCTATCAAATGTGACCGCCTTGCTCATCATGGCATCAAGAAAGATCATGATGAAGAAAGGAAAAAGAGAGGAGAGGGCACAAATCGACAAGAGAGAGCAATCATGAAGTTGCAAAAGATGATTGAGCCCAAGTGCTAATGAATTTGGCATTTGAATGTCCCTCAACCAATGATTGAAGGTTTAAAAGTATATGCCAATGCATGTTGGCCATGTTAGCCACCCCCTTCTTGAGGTGTAATAAGTACCATTTGCAATCTAGTAAAAAGAGTAACTACCCAAAGTAATGAGTGACAACCATTAATGCCTACCACATAGGACACACAAGCCATAGGTGGAGCCATTTGGATGTCAAGCATTGTAACCATCAAACTAAAGAATTTTGTGAGTTGTAAGACTTAGCAAGATCATGTAGTAGAGTTTGTGATAGCATGTGTGGCTAACAATGCCAGAACCCCCGAGCATTGGTTAGCAATATTCCCCGTCACTTTCAAAGGCATGCCTTTTCAGTGGTATGAGAGACAAGAAGTAGGATCTTTTGGCACATGGGATGACCTGAAGTTGGCCTTTCTCACTAAATTCAGGCATGAAGGTTTTGAAGAGCGGATGCAAGATGTTCATGAACCTAAGTCTTGTGGTGAATGAGTAGAAGCCTATGGCTCGTGAATGGAATCCATACTAAAGAGATGGACATTTGGATGAAGGCATCTAGAAAGGAGTTTTCCTCAAATACCTACAACCAAAAGTTCACAAGTTCGTGGAATTGAGAAGACCAGTCAATCTGCAAGTTGCAGTGGAAGGTGCAAGATTGTATGATGAAGTTGAAGCAAGGTTGGCAATGACCTCAGGAAGAGGATTCTTACATCCTCCCATTCCAGGAATGGAATACCCACCAAATGCAATCCCATGGATAGTTTCCTACCCCTACCCCCATATACAAATAGTGTCGTAGTACAGTGCACCTAATCCACAGTGGCAGCAGATGACGGTGCCTCAAATGATGGTTCAACCACAATAACAGTGGCCCCAAACAGTTCCTTCAATGGCGACTCAACAACAATGAAACCCTACCCACTACCCTACCCACTGGAATCAACAACCCCATGGCTCAACAAGATCTCAAAAAATTAGAACTAGAACAGAGGACTCTCTAGATCAACCCAACTAGTATATGTAGTAATAACAAAAGCTTCCCAAAACCCTACTACAAGTACTCTAGGAGGTGAAAATATGAAGGACTACCTGTCCAATTCAGTCGCAAGTATCAAGAAAGAGCTTATGGATGTGATTACAGAATAGCTATAGACATTGAAGGTAAATACTACTAATATATCCACTCCTGCGGGAGGTGGGAGAGATGTAATGTGTTCTAATACATGGTGCGGAAAGTGCCATCAAGTGGGACATTTAGCCATTGAATGTACCCAAAAACCAACCATTCATGGAGCCTTCTTCATACTGTTTGAGGAAGAACCATATAGAGGATATTTGCACTCTGAAAGAGATGCATAAAAGAAGAACCACATAGAGGATACTGTTTGAGGAAGAACCATATAGAGGATACTATTTGAGGAAGAACCATATAGAGGATATTTGCTCTCTGAAAGAGATGCATAAAAGAAGAAAGAAATATGAAGACGCAAGATTCAAATTGCTGGAATCCAAAATGACAACACAAGACATTGGACCAAAGCCTAAGGAGTTCGGTCCTAATTTTGGTCCAAGGAGGTTTTTCTCTTAGAGTTACAAAGGACGACAATCTAGCAGTGACTAGAGATCAAAGGTCGAGTGTTACGGATGTGGAGAAAATGGTTATATCTCACCAAACTGTCCAAATCCTAGAAGGTCTGTGGATTACAAGCCTTTATGTAGTCAATGCAAAGGAGAAGGCCACACTGCAAAAAAGAATGTCCAAGTCCAGCTCATGTGAAACCTACTTCTGATATCCAACAGAAGACCCAAGAACATGCTTCCAATTTGGTGGAATAGGAAGTTGTTGCAATAACACGAGCAAAGAAAGGAGAACCCATAGTTCCAAAAGAGAATGTTCACTCTGCCAAGACCGTGAAGTTCAACCTCCCTAGGGAGAAACAAAACAATGCAGTACAGAACAATGTAGTACATAGTACTATAGAGCCATAAAGACTGTTGCAGAGGCAGGACCAGAGGTCCAGGAGATAGAGGATGCTGAAGTACCTTGTCAAGGAGAAAAAGTGCAGATGTTGCCGCTCCTAGAAGAAAAAGGGAAGATAAATGTGGGTGTGGCCCCATTCCCCCAGCTGATTGGAAAAGCCTATGGATCCTATCAAAGAGTATGATTTGGTCAAATACCTAGATGCTTTTAAACCAACCTTAACATTTTGATAGTTGTCGATGTTGTCTCCTAGCTGTCAAAAGAAATTCAAAAGCATACTGACAAGAAGAAGAGGCCTAAGAATTATTCCCCCCATGGTGAGCAAGTCCAACAAAGCCTCAGAATCCGTGAAGGAAGAAGATGTAGCTAACATCTTCTTGGATCTTGAAACCCTAGATATTGGCATGTGTTTACAGCACATGCATTGATTGATGGAGGCTCATTAGTAAACATAATGATGGATGTGACAATAAAGGATATAGGTTTGCAAGGAACACAACCTACACAGTGGCTTATCAGATTGGCAGACCAAAGTAGAATCAAACCGTTGGGAATTCTTCCCGTATGTAAAGAAAACCCTCACAGGAAGAGACTATTAACTAACATATCTGGTGGTCAAACCAAATTCCTATGGGACCTCATACCCTCTGTTGTTGGGAAGACCTTGGCTTTTCAAAGCAAGAGCAAGGACGAATTGGTTCAAAGGAACCCTAACTCTAGGTAGAGGACCTCACAAAGTGGTGTTGAAGTTGTATGAATTGCAAAAAGGCAATGGATCCATGTCCATCGAAGTCGTAACCGACTCCTCCAATGAAGTAACAGATGGAACATCAGGAGACAAACAGGCAGTCAAACAAATCTTCCCCAAGAAAATAGAGGCTCGATCTTTGATAGTGGGCATTGTAATCCAATTGGCGAAGGAAGCGAAGTCTTTGTCAATGGGTGAATACCTCCTGCTTGAACTCAAATTGACTTATGAAATTACCTCTAACAGTGAGATAGAAGCATGGATGCATTGTTCTCCCTGTTACATGGCTATAGTAGAGCCAAAGATAGAAATAGAGATATAGATAGAGCCAAAGATAGAATTAGAAGCAAAGGCAGACATAGAAGCAGAAGCAGAGGATATAACTGAGAGTCAGTTCTTCTCTTATAGAGCCCCCATAGAGGCAGAAATAAAATCTTGAGAGGACAAAGATGATAATGTAGAAGAAGACTATGAAAGTGAGCTAGAAGAGTCTATCCTACTCACAAAAGGTAGGGATGATGAAGAAGTTCCTGAAGTTCTCGAAGTCTCAGAAGTAGAAGATCCCTTGTTGTTCAATAGAATGACTATGGTACCCTTTGGACTGATTAATGAGTCACGTCATAAGCAAAGCCTCTATAAGAAAAGGATTAGGAAGAATAGGCCTTCCTTCAGCAGTGGCTCTTATAATCCAAATTTACCCTTCCTAAGAGAAGATGATGACGATGCACCTTGCCAACAACCACCAGTTTGGTAGCTTAAAGAAAACTTAGCAGGTTCCTATTATGTGATATTCTCGGATTCATCCTCAGAAGATGAGTCCTTGAGCCAAGAGGTAACTTATTTCCAAACCAAACCCAAAACTGCAATGATATCCTTTTAGCCTCCCAAAGAGTGAGCTAAGCCTCCATTAAAAGAGGACAATAGTGTCAAGATTGTGGGAGAGAAGGAAGGAGTCTCACTTGTAGCTTTCTTGCTTGCACAATGGGGGAATACACACAAGGGTGGAGGCTGAAAAACAGTTTTCCTCTTCTTAGTTGTGGAAGCCAAAAGAACTCAAGTACAAAGAAATAGAAGAACCCTAGATATGGGTCTCAAACCAAACTCAACTAACTAAGGTGGCATACTAACTGAGCCACGAACTAGAGTAGATAAGGATAGCTATCATGTAGCTATTATTCATGGGCGGTGTACCAACCGCGTCTGCAACTGACAAGTCGGTGACATAAATACACAACGGTCACCCTGCCGTATCACGAGTGGAGCTGGATATCTCAACACTCCCCCTCGAGCTCAATCCCAATACCTGCATACCAAGCAGGTCTCTGAACTTGCGCAGCTTCTCTGCGCCCAATGCCTTCGTGAATATGTCAGCTACTTGATCCTCTGTGCTGACATAAACTAGATCAATAAGACCTAGTAAAACCCTCTCTCGCACATAGTGATAATGCACCTCAATGTGCTTTGTTCTAGCATGATAGACTGGGTTATTTGCCAAGTGTATACTACTCATGTTGTCACAATAAATGACAACTGGTCCATCTGTAGACTGATGCATATCATAAAGTAGCTTATGCAACCAAGCTACCTCACATGCAGCCATTGCTGCACCCCTGTACTCAGCCTCTGTGCTCGACAAGGCAACTGTAGGCTGTTTCTTGCTGCTCCAAGTGACTGCAGCACTCCCAAAAGAGAACACATATCCACTGGTAGATCGTCTATCAGAAATACTACCAGCCCAATCAGCATCAGTGTATCCATGCAACTGTATCTGAACCCCAGTCTCATAAAATAGTCCATACTGCAATGTGGACTTCACATACCTGAGTATGTGTCTAGCCGCATCCAAATGTGGTTTCCGTGGAGCTTGCATAAACTGACTTACCAATCCAACAACATAGCTCAAATCTGGCCTGGTAATAGTCATATAAATCAAACTTCCTACTATGCGTCTGTACATAGTAGGGTCTTCTAGAAGCTCACCTGTATCTGTGCTCAGCTTCACATTCTGCTCCAAAGGAACTGAAATAGGCTTACAGCCTGTCATCCCATATTTGGACAGCATGTCCAATCCATACTGCCTCTACAAGAGCTGAATCCCACTTGGTGATCTAATCACCTCAATGCCCAAGAAATAACGCAGCTCTCCCAGATCCTTCATCTCAAACTTCTGCTTCAATAGCATTTTCACATGAAGGATATCTTCATCACTGTCACCTGTCATAATCAAATCATCAACATAAATGACAAGTAGCATAATACCTTTCTCTGTTTTTCTCACATAAAGTGAGAAATCTGCCTTGAAAATCTGAAAGCCAATAGTGACAAGATACTGTCCTATCTTGTCAGACCATGCTCTAGGTGCTTGCTTCAAGCCATACAAGGCTTTCTTCAACCTGCAAACAAACTCAGGATGAACAGCATGCACATAACCTGGTGGCTGCTCCATATAGACCTCTTCTTGCAAATCACCATGCAAGAAGGCATTCTTTACATCCATCTGATGTAAAGACCATCCCTTTGATGCAGCCATAGCAATGACTTGCTCTTACGGTTGCCATCCTTGCAACCGGACTGAATGTTTCTTCATAGTCAATGCCATATGTTTGTGCATACCCCTTGACTACTAATCTTGCCTTGTATCTGTTCACAGAACCGTCTGCATTGTGCTTCACCTTATAAACCCACTTACAGCCAATTGCATTCTTACCTTTAGGCAAAGGTACCAATTCCCATGTAGCATTTGCTTCCAAGGCATCCATTTCTTCATCCATGGCTTTCTCCCATTTTTCTTTTCCCATGGCTTGCTCAAAAGAAGTGGGTTCTGGTTCCTGTATCACCTTGACCATATATGCATAGTGAATGGCTGTAAATCCATCATATTTCAGCCTATCCACAGGATACCTAACTCTGGTAAACCTGCGCAAAGTGGGTTCACTCCCAGGTGCTCTCAAAACATCCC
Source organism: Lygodium microphyllum (assembly GCF_053477565.2). Classification (NCBI taxonomy): domain Eukaryota; kingdom Viridiplantae; phylum Streptophyta; class Polypodiopsida; order Schizaeales; family Lygodiaceae; genus Lygodium; species Lygodium microphyllum. The sequence goes on along the minus strand of NC_141147.1, from coordinate 148,570,551 downwards.
TGGTCTTCCTTACTCCAGGTGTAACAATAGAAGGAATACCCAACTCATCATCAATGCTCTGTTCTGAGCCACTGGATTCACCATCCACATAAGAGTGACCTGCATTCACATCAAACATGGGCTGATCAACCTTCTCTTTTCCTTTTCGTGATGCCTGCATACCACTATCTGCATTGCTTTGAGAAGATTCTCCTGATCTCAATTAGCCTGTCCATGGCGAAGAATGTGAACCACTGCTAGAGGACGCTCCAGGTCCACTAATATTTTGTGACTGCTGTTGTGAATTCTGTGCAGCATTACCATTTTGTGCATCTACATCATCAATCACATTTACTGGTTTATACCAGCTACTCATCTCATCAAAAACAACATCTCTGCTCACTGTAAACTTACGAGTAGAAGGGTTATAGCATCTATATCCTTTTTGCTGCAGAGAGTAACCAATAAAGATGCACTTCTCAGCTTTTGGATCCAACTTGGATCTCAACTCATCTGGCACATGTACCAAATGAGAAATATCTGGTTTCCTACCAGTATACCTCTCCTCTGGAGTCATTCCATGTATTGCTGCAGTGGGAGTCCTGTTCATTATGTAGACTGCTGTAGCAACTGCTTCAGCCCAATAAAAATCTGGCAGGTCTTTTTCATTGAGCATGGCACGAGACACCTCTCCAATATGTCTGTTTTTTCTTTCTGCAATTCCATTTTGGTGTGGGGTATGACTGCATGAATATTGCTGCTTTATGCCGTGCTCCTGCAAGAACCTTGCAAACTCATTTGAGAGGTACTCTCCCCCTCCATCTGACCTTAGGCATTTTATTTGCAGACCTGTTTCTTTTTCAACCATAGCTTTAAGAGTTTTGAAATGCCCAAACACTTCACTTTTCTTCTTCATAAAATACACCCAAACTTTTCTGCTCTAGTCATCAATAAAACTGACAAAATAATGACAGCCTCCAAGAGACGCAGCTTTAGTAGTCCACACATCAGAGTGGATTAATTCCAATGGCTTCTTACTCTCTTGAACATGTCTAGGAAATGGTTTCCTTGCCTGTTTTCCAAACTGACAGGCTTCACATACCTTATGCATTTCTGCAACCTTGAATTTTGGCAATCCTGCAACAATATTTTGGGCCTGCATTGATTTAAGTCGCTGTACATTAACATGTCCAATGCGTTTATGCCAGATATCAATATCTGCAACTACGCCGGTCCCATGTGCAAACATTGCTGCACTCAATTCAGACATGTCTGCATCCAACGTAAACATTCTGCCCTTCTTCTTTCCTTTTGCTATCAAGCGACCTTTATTTTTCATATCCTCAACAAAGCTCCATGAGGATTAAATCTGACCTGCAAGCCCTGCTCAACCATTTGACCTACAGAAACCAGATTCTTGGTGATATTCGGGACATGAAATACATCGGACAGGTATTTCTTTTTCCCATCCTGCATAGACAAAGGAATTTTTCCAATCAGCATAATAGGATGTGCAGTATCATCACCAGTCTCCACAAATCCTGGTTTTTCCATTTTCCTTGTATCCTCCATCCATTCTGCATGACCTGTCATGTGGTTTGATGCACCTGAGTCAACATACCATACATCATTGCTTTCTTCTGCACTTGTCACAGAATTGTTCATGTGCTGCACCATGAACAAATGCTCATTTCTGTCATCACCCTGTCTGCTAGAAGATGCATAATTCCCTTGTTGCAGTTTTCCATTCATGATGTCATTCTGCTTTTTATAGCAGTCTTTAGCCATATGACCCATTTTACCACAGTAGTAGCATTCAACATTACTGTTTGCATTTTGACCTCTTTGCCATCTACCACGACCTCTTTGGCTCCCCCTGCCTCTAGAGTTACCACGTCCTCCTCCATAGGACTGGTTTTCTTGAGTTTGCTGCATATTCTGATTTCTACCACGGCCTCCAAATCGGCCTCCTCTACCTGTGCCTCTACCTCTTCCAGCATTTGAGTAGAAGATAGCTTCTTTTGAAGTTCCTCCTGAAGAAGATGCACCACCATTTCTTTGCTCCTCAGAAATTAGAAGAGCAATCAGCTCCTCAAAATCAGGAAATCTTTCACGAACTGAAATGGATGTCCGAAACTGTGCATAATCCTTTCCTAGACCATTCAAGGTCACAGAAACTAAATCATCATCTTCCACTGGTGACCCAATGGAAGCAAGTGCATCTGCAATCTTCTTCACCTTCATGTGGTAGTCGTTGATGCTCATATTTTCTCTTTGCACATTGTGCAACTCTTGCTTGAGCTGCATTTTCCTGGCTTGCGTATTTGTGCTATACATTTTTGACAAAGTATCCCATGCCTCCTTTGGCGTACTTGCATCCTGAATATGCACAATCATAGAGTCTGAAATGCTGATAGACAGCCAATACATAACTTTCCTGGCTCTCTCATGCCATGCTTTAAATGCCTGCATTTGCTGTTGATTGGGAACATCAGGAAGAACTGGTTCTTCTTCATTTCCTGCAACAAATTCCCAATATCCTTTTCCCATAAGGAAATTCGTCATTCTAAACTTCCATGCTTGGAAGTTGTTCTTGTCAAGCTTTTCAGTGACAATCTGTGAAAGAGAATCAGATGCCATTACAGAAGACTGCAAAAAATTCTGTCACTGCAAAAACCACAGCTTCACCCTCACAAGGGAAAATCTGCAAAACTGGCAAAAGTGGTATTTGACCACACAGTCACTTCCTAGTGACGATTTTGCATCAACAGGCAACAGGGATGATTTTGTAACTCCCAATGTCTCTGCGCACAAGCATACAATGCAATTTTTACAGTAACTATTCACCGACCTGTAGAACAGTGGCTGCACAGCATAAAACTGGGCCTTTTCCTGAGTGCGTGCAGAAAACTTCCGCCTCCAAAACAGGCCCCGAAATGGCCTCAAATAAAAAAAACAAGGTCGTCAGGGGCTAAAGCCCTTTCCCGCAGCATATACTGCCCTCTTGCTTCACCGCGAAGGGCGTCTCAACCTGAGACAATGCACTCCTGCACTTTCCGGCTGTGCTACCTGCAGAGATCTGCTCCCAAAACAGAAAATGAAAGCAACACTGCTCCTCTTACCAGAACACCGCGAGCTTGGCTTGCTTTCTTGAGCTCCTTACCACGAACAAGGCTCTGATACCATGTCAAGATTGTGGGAGAGAAGGAAGGAGTCTCACTTGTAGCTTTCTTGCTTGCACAATGGGGGAATACACACAAGGGTGGAGGCTGAAAAACAGTTTTCCTCTTCTTAGTTGTGGAAGCCAAAAGAACTCAAGTACAAAGAAATAGAAGAACCCTAGATATGGGTCTCAAACCAAACTCAACTAACTAAGGTGGCATACTAACTGAGCCACGAACTAGAGTAGATAAGGATAGCTATCATGTAGCTATTATTCATGGGCGGTGTACCAACCGTGTCTGCAACTGACAAATCGGTGACATAAATACACAACGGTCACCCTGGCGTATCACGAGTGGAGCTCGATATCTCAACAAATAGTTCCAGCGCATCATCAGAAGAGGAGACCACTCCCTTGAAGGAGTCAGATCTCTACCCAGAAGTAGTCCGTGGGATATTTATTCACGAAGTGGAAGGTGAAAACCAATTGACGCTCTCGGATGTTGACGGTACTAAACGTCACCTAAAGGTGGGTCTAAAGCTTCCAGAAGAAGAACTATTGGTCTTGCGAGACCTACTAAAGGAGAACTTAGAAGTGTTTGCATGGTTGTATAAAGATTTAAAGGGGATTGAGCCTATAGTATGCCAACACCACATCAACCTAGAGCCTGATGCCAAACTTGTGAGGCAAAGATAGAGGTGCATGAATCCAAATTATTTTGCCCTAATGAAGGCCGAATTAGTGAAGCTCCTTGAAGCTGGGTTCATTTATCCAGTGGCTAACAATGAATGGGTTTCGCCCATTGTGTTAGTACCCAAGAATAATGAAAAACTATGAATATGTGTGGACTTCTGAAAGCTAAATTCCAAGACAAAGAAAGATCATTTCCCTATCCCTATCACAGATCAACTGTTGGACACAGTGGCAGGCCATGAGCTCTATTCCCTCTTGGACGGATTCAGCGGATACAATCAAGTCCAAATTGTAGAAGAGGATCAATCCAAAATGACCTTTATAATAGAATGGGGAACCTATGCTTACAGAGTGATGCTATTTGGGCTCTATAATGCCCCTCCTACTTTCCAAAATGAGTGATGATGGCTGCCTTCTAGGACCATCTACATGATTTCATTGAGGTGTACCCTGATGACTTCTATGTCTATAGTCTAATCCGTGAGTACTGGGGACACTTAGAGCAGTGTTTTGACAGATGTCAAGAGTATGGGATTTCTCTCAACCCCGACAAATGTTTCTTTGGTGTCTCATCATCAGGAGTTCTTCTAAGCCACATTGTCTCTGCACAAGGGATAGCAACAGAACTTGCTAAGATTGAGATGATTACTGCCTTGAAAACCCCAACTAACCTTAGACAATTGAGGGGATTCCTTGACCATATGGGCTATTAAAGAAGATTTGAGACAAAGGCAGTCCCTTTGCATAAATTCCTAAGAAAAGATGTAGAGTTCACATGGACCACTGATTGTGATGAGGCATTCAACATCCTGAAACAATGTTTGATTGAAGCACCCATCCTACAACCTCTTGATTGGATGCAAGAGTTCCATGTGCACACTGATGTATTAGTTGAAGGCCTAGTGTAGTCTTATGCCAAAAGGGCCCCTCCAAGTTAGATCAACCTATCTATTATGCAAGCCGAAAAGTAATCGATAGAAAGTGAAACTACATAGTGACAGAGCTTGAGTGTCTAGCAATGGTGTTTGCCTTGGAGAAGTTTCGATATTATCTCATGTCGACACATTTCAAATTCTACGTGGACTATGAAGCCCTGCCCTTTTTTATGAACAAGGCCGATGTGAAGGGAATAATGATGAGATGGCTCCTTTTGTTTCAAGAGTTTGACTTTGAAGTGGTTACCAAACCTGGTCGCTCTCATGTCTTGTGGTTGATCATATGTCGCAAATCCCTCAAAGTGATGATGAAAAAGAGTAAGATGATCCATACCTTCTTGATGTTTCCTTGTTTCTCATTGAAACATTTACCCCATGGTACGTCGACATAGCCAACCTCCTGGCAACCCAATAGTACCCCCCGGGTATCTCGAGCTCTGAGAAGAAGAAGCTTCTATTGGAATCAACCTCCTACACCTTGTTAGGAGGTGCTCTGTATAAGAAAGGCAAGGAGTAAGTCTTGCGAAAATGTGTGGTAGGAGAAAAGATTGGGATCGTATTGAAAGCATGCCATGAAGAGCCCTGTGGTGGACACTTTGTAGGAGAGGCGATAGCCCAAAAGGCCTTACTTGTAGGATATTGGTGGGCAACCATCCACAAGGATGCCTATGATTACTGAAACAGTGTGATGCTTGTTAATGAATGGAAAAGCCTACCAAATCCAATGCCATGCCCTTGCAACACATTCTTCCCCTAAAGCTGTTTGAGAAGTGGGGGATTGATTTCGTGGGCCCCATTGATTCGCCAACCAAACAGAAGCAAAATAGATACCTCTTGGTCTATACAGACTATGTAACCAAGTGGTGTGAAGCCAAAGCTTTGAAGCGGGATGATGATAATAGTATGGCCTTGTTCTTGTACGAGAACATCATCACCCATTTTGGTAGTCTCCTAGAGCTCATGAGTGATTGAGGTACTCACTTCCTTAACAAGATTATGGAAGAGTTGATAGAACTGTACAAGATCTATCATAATAATTTCACACCCTATTACCCCAGAGCCAATGGCCAAGTCAAAGTTACCAATCACATCCTCTACTTGATTATGACAAGAACGATAGCTGCACATTGTCATGATTGGGATGATTGACTTACAGAGGCCCTCTAGGCATACATAACCTCCCATAAGGCGGCTATAGGACAAACTCCTTTCTAGTTGGTGTATGGAACACAAGCTATCTTTCCTGCTACCCTCTTTGCGCGTGGCCATCAAAGAATGCTTGGGAGATGATGAGTCCCTACAATGCTGTCTCTTGCACTTGGAGTGTCTTGATGAGATTCGCAAGATGGCCCTATAGTGCATGGAAGCCACACAAGCTTGCAGAAAGGTCTATCTTGACAGCTTCATCAAGCAGAAGGAGTTCAAGAAAGGTGACTTAGTCCTAGCTTATGATTCTTGATTTGGCAAGTTTCCAGGCAAGCTTCAACAACACTGGATGGGCCCTTATAAGGTACTTGCCGTCAATCCTAATGGCTCCCAGACAGTCGATGCTTCGAATGATCCCTTCATTTATTAATGGCTATCGCCTCAAGAAGCATTACCCTCCCTGGGAATCCTGACAATCACCATTGATAGCTTCCTCATTCCTTGTATGAAGGTCATTATGCCTTTATCTAATGCTCTTGATAACCCTCTTGTTGATCATGATGATATGGTTTTGTTCTGCTAGCCCCTTGCAACCACCTTCTTCTCCTCCTTGGCTTTCCTTCTATCTGATGCAGTAGAGGTAGCGAGTTCTCATACATGGCGTTTCTACCATTCTACTCTTTAAAAACAATCTAAAAGAGAAAAAAAGAAAAAGAAAAAGAATATATATATATATATATATATATATACATACATACATACATATATATATATACACATACACATACATATACACATACACATACATATATATATATATACATATATATATATATATATACATATATATATATATATATATATATATATGTATGTATGTATGTATGTATATATGTATATATATATATATATATATATATATATATATATATATATATATGTTGTGGGAGAAAAGGACTTCGATCCTTGTCATGTTGACCTATTCTTTGAGAAAATGTGGAAACACCCTCGAGAGTAGAAAAAAAAGAGAGAAAAATACTACTATGGGAGAAAATGAAATAATTTCCTATTATAGAAGGTCTCACTCTAAGAAAAGGTGGTAAACACCCTTGGGCGGGAAGTTGGTTGTGGAAAAGGTGGCGACACCCGCAATTCAGGATAGCTGACTCGCTAGCAGAACTTTTCGAGAGATGCCACAAAGCCACCTCCATTGGTGCGCTGTCTCTGCAACTTCCTCAGTCTGTCTTACCCCTACCACAGAAGATATCTTCTCGAATCCAATCAAAGTCCTTGACTTGTTGGCTACCTCCCTGGGTATGCCCCATCTTCAACACCTTGATGACAACAACAATCAAAGTGATCTTCATCGACAACCCCTTAAGTAATGCGAGCTTTCATCCTAACCGGATGGGGATGTGAGTATGGGTTATCCTCTGCATCTATCAGATGAGTGTGTGATAGAGGGTGGGGTGAGTGACCAGTCCTTTCCCTCTATGTTATCCAATTGAGAGGTGAGATGTATGAATGGAGCATTGCACGCACGGGATGGGTCTCTCAATGCACAAAGCACAAACTTGTTCATGTGCAAGGCACTATAAGGCTCCATGGCCTTCCTTCTTGCACCATATGTCGACACATGGCAGGATGCACTGTTGCACCATCAATTGTGCACAAGGCATACACCTTCTGCACAAGTGACAATGAGGATTATATCAATGGGTTTCAGGAATGGGTTGCTCTCCTGTATTTATCAACAGAGCGTGAGACAGAGGGGGGGACTGAGTGTGATAGGTGTTTACTCAATCAATTATTGAGAGGTGCGGATTGAGGGACATTACGACACTTGGCGTCAGGTATGTTCTCGTCTCCCTATGCACATATGGGATGGGTTTCTACCATCACCACCAGGACACATCACCCTATTCTATACACTGCACAACAAGGCTCCTTGGCCTTCCTGCTTGCACCTATGCCAGACGGGGTTGGACGCACTAATGCACCATCAACTGTGCATCCTAGCATACTCTCCTACCATCTCTCTTGTTGATTTCTAAAATGAGTGTGAGATTTGGTGTTCATTATTATTCAATCAAATGATGTTTGAAATGGGATGAGTGACTGTTCTTTCATTTCATTTGAGCATTTCATTTGAGTGACCATGTGAGCTGCATGCAATATCCTTTGCCATCGACCATTTCATGCGATTCCCTTAACAAATTTGCCTCACTCGATGCTTTTGCATGGTCCCTGCCACGTTGGATGTGCTGTTGACAATCAACTTTAATCCTTGGTAACATGGGCCAAGTTTTTCTAACCCTACACCTTCTATTTCTTGTGATAGTCATGTTTTAATCAACCCTACACCTTTTGTTTCTTGTGATAGTCATGTTTTAAGTGTGGGGACATCCGTGGTTGTCTGATGTGTAGTCTTAGGTCCCTGTTGTTCAATTCACCCTTCTTGATAAGGGCTTAAGTGTGGGGACATATCCCTGTGCCTCTATGATGCATATCCTGATTCTGATCATGCATCTATGCCATGAACTGATTTTACCCTGATGGGATCCCTTCCCCATCCACAAGTCCTCTTTCCCCCTACTCTTGAGGACGTTCCATCTTTGTTTCTCTTTATCCCTTGATTTGATGTTTTTCCATGTGAACACACCCTACATTCACTGGAATCCACATCCAACCTTATATCCTTATTTTTCCATTCAAATGGTACACTTTTTTTTTAATAGTCCCCTTGTTCCGATCAGCTGTTCAAAAGTTATTAATTTTTGAAGAATTTTACGTAACCTTGATGTGCTCCCATGTGAATTCACCTTTTTTGCTTTGGGACAACCAATGGATGTGACATCCCTGACCTATACCTTCAATTTGACATTTTTGCTTTTTACTACTAGTCATGTTGAGGTACAGTTTGTCCGTTATTAAATTTTGTAGCTTTTTGTGCCTTTTTCATGCGTCTTTTCGTCCTTTTTCCATGCAAACTTGCCCTATTCTCCTCTGAACTTTATTTTGATTTGATAGCCTTGTCCAACCTACCTTTTTGACTATTATTCTTTTTTACTCCACCCTATTCCAACCTTTGAAACTTTGGTTATTAATTTTTATCTGTGTTTTAAGGCTCCGTTTTATTATTTTTGTTCCATGTGAACACCTCCTAATGTGCCGCAAATGTGTTCTAACCTAATAGCCTTGTCACCCATACTTGTCCTGACATTTTTCCTTTTTATTTCCTTCTATTCCGATGTACAGATCTTCCACAATTAATTTTCGAGTCCCGTTGCATGTGCATTTTTATTGTTTTTCCCACGCAAACGTGCTTTACCTCCCCTTACAAGGAAAAAGGGCACATCAAGACCTCGAATTGATAATGCTAGAGTAATAGAACCCATTAACAATATGCGAGAGGAGATTTCCTTAAAGATTTATAAGGTAAGGGCATTAGAGCTAGTGCTATGGAATATCCAAAATGGTCCACTCCAACGGAATTTGAGTTTGCTTGATAGTTTCCCCATCCGAGAGTTGAAGACTAGGACTACCTATCCCCATTTGAAGAGTTGTTTCTTTGATAGATGATTAGTTTGCTACTTCTACCATTGATGCACCTCGAACAATAGATAAGAACTCCGTCATTCGTCATCCATCTGGGTCAAAAGTCCCAACCAAAAAGAGAGGGGCTCCTTCAGAGGGAGCTGATCCAAGACCATAGTTTGCATGATGGGGACCATAAATTCCAAGAGGGTAACAACTTCCAAATCGAAAGCCAATTTATATAGAAAAATACTGGTAGCCACTTTGTAAGAAGTCCATCGATAAGCCCACAACGTAGCAGGAAGTTTAGTATCAATCCTTCTAATGATGCTCCACCAACTTAGTCAGAATCTTACATAAGGTTTTGTTAGTGGACTTGGCCAATCCATTGGCTTGAGGATAGTAGGGTAAATATTTCTTGTGGATGACCAAGAAAGTGTGATTACTTTATTGATGAAATGACTACCTCGATCACTCATCAACTCCATTGGACAATCATACCGGGTGAGAATATCCTTACAAGGAAAAGCGACAATGAAATTTGTGGAATTATCTTTTAAAGCCCATGCCTCTACCCATTTAGTAAAATAATCAATGGCTATACCTATCCTTAGTGCATGTTGTTGTTGGCTTGATGGTACCAATGAAATCAAGCACCTTATTTTGAAATGATTCTAATGGAACAATGGGATGAACAAGTAGGAAAATCCTAGACTGGAGGAATCCTAGGCTACCCCAGATGCTGACAAAAGTTGCATTGGCAGTTCCATTTCCACACATCACCATGCATCATAAGTCCTCACAATCCAACTTGCTGAATTTTTTGAATGGTTACCTCCGTTGAGAAACAACCATCCAAGATACATTGATGGGCTTCATCTAAGATAGTTGGATGGTCCATGGACAAAACCACCCTCTGCAGTACTCCAGACAAGGCTTGATGATAAAGTTGTCCCAAGAGACCAGGAAGGATTCACTATTTCTTATGCCAATTTGATAGCTATTACCATCACAAAGAGTTGAGCATCAAGAAAATCATCATTGAAACCTATCAAAACTTCACAGAAGTGTAGCTAAGAAAGAAAATTGGCAACCACATGTTGACCACTAGGCTCGTGAATGACCTGAAACTTGAACCCTTGAAGTAATAAGATCCATTGAGCTAGGTGACTAGTAACATTCTGCTACTTAACTAGATAAACAAATGCAAAATGATTCACAAGAAAGACAAAGGGATGACCTAAAAAATAGTGCAAAAACTTCTTGATTAAGTAGATCCTCCCTTAGCATTCTCATTTTGTGGTAGAATAACTCTTTTAAGTTGCGAACAACTATTGGCTAGCATAGTAGATAGGCCAAAACTAGTCATTAAAATCTCCTACATCAGAGGCATCCAAAAGACATGAAACTCCTTATTCCAATTAGGAGGGATGAGAATCCGAGCCTTAGATAACATCAAGATAAGTCGTCAAAAAGCCAAATCAGTAGTATTATCCATTAGAATCAAGAATTTGAAACATGGGCTGACTCATTCAAGGGAATACTGACATGGGCCAACAACCCCCACATATCCTGCCCATGCTAGTGAACCTACCCTAGAAACTACAAAATCTCTCATAGAGAGGTGGGGATTCTTGCCCACATGATTGCTATCACACTTTGCATATCAATGTCAATTCCATCTCTAGAAATAACATGTCTTAGAAGCATACCTCCCCACGTACTAAATATACTCTTCATTGGGCTAAGGCCAAGGCCAACCTCTTGACATCGGATAAGGCAAAGCTATAGATTGTGGAGGTGCAAGCACACAACTCTGAATACATTGAATCATCCAAGAATGCCCTCATAAAGTCAATAAGGTACAACCTGAAAATTTCATACAAGTCCCATTGAAAAGAAGTTAGGGCATTCTTGAGGCCAAACCACATGACTGTGCAAACAAAGACTCCCTAGACAATAATAAAAGCTATCCTGGACTAATCTTCTAATGCAAGCCAAACCTAGATGTATCCATTGAATCCATCTAAGAAGGAATAGATTTCAAAAGAAATCTATTCAATTCTTACTTCACCAACTTAGGTATATGCATATTCATATGATATTGTTGCAAACAGATTGAGACAATGCTTGGTTTAAGGGGAAATCGATGTTGGTAAAAATGTGGATGCAGGCCTTTCATGTCAAAATAATCCTAGGCCAAAACATCTTTGAAATCTTGGAGTAGGGAGATTAGCTACTCCCAAAACTTAGGAGCCAAGTGAGCACTGATTTTGATAGACTTTATATCATCTGAACCTAGATAAACAATAGAAAGCTCATCTTTGGTAACTTTGGTCACTTTTTGCAGGTGGGTCTCAAACTCCCTTTCTTGCCACAATACTTCCACCACATCAAAGTTTGCAATTGCCATGCCATTGGCTGCAACTTCTTCTCTAAGATCCAAAAAAACAATTGATTTCTCTAGTTGCTACCCCAATTCTACCTCTACCATTTTTGAAACATCTTCCAAAAGGAAAGAGGCCACCATCAATGAACTAAGGTATTGCTGACTAATTTGCAAAATATCCACTAAACAAAAAGGCTCAAGATTGGTGTTAATAGCCAAAAAACCTACTTTCTTATAATCATCCAAGCCTTCCACCACATTGACTGTCTCTGCCACCACTGATTGGAATGCGAGAAGTGGAGGGAGAAATCTTATTGAGAAAGAAATAAACCTTTTGATGACTTCAATGAAGGGTTAGTAATCATGATCCTTGTTATGGCTAACTCTGGCTAGTTGCAACCAAGGGCTACCTATAGCAAGTGGCAATAATCTTCTCCTACTACCTGCTCCATGTTGAGCACCACCAAGGACACCAAGAAGGGAATTTTGACCACTTCAATCAGCACAATTGGCTTCTAGTCCATCAACCCAAAGGCTTTGCATGTTGCCACTGTAAATTTGATGTTGATGCTAGATCCACTATCTAGAAGAACATCATTGATAACTTTGCCACCACATCAAATAGAGATGACCAAAGTGGTTGGATCAGATAGAGGTCCTAGGGCCATATGCTCCTATTGAAACTTCCAAATTCCCTGGATATGACTTCCACCCCATCAGAACCATGATCTCCTACATAGGATACAAGATGATCCAATTGAATCATTTTTAAGAGATGGTCCTTGAATACCAAAACCAAATTTGGCAAATAACCCAAGGGAATAGTGATGGAAAATAACAGACTACCCAAGTCTACCCTCTAGATTACATCAGACTTGATCCAATCAACAAGGTTTCTGAACTTCTAATCACCGAATCTCCAAATCTATGGGTTGGATTGTAGGTGGTGAAATAGGAATAGACTGTGGATCTTGCATTACTGTTGAGTCTACTATGGACCATCCAACCACTAGATGATGGTAGACCCCCTCCTATTCTACCCATGATGGACCTATAGGATTGTCATATGCTTCCTTAGGGATTTTACCAAACTGAGTCACCACATGCATTGATGGCTCTAAAATCTCTTCTATTTTCATGATATTCATAGAAGGCATAAAGCTTTTGCTCTGACTTTTAGTGGTTTTTGAGCATCATATACCTAGGCATTGAGAAATTTATCTTACCAATTCCCTTTTTCATACAAAAGAAACATTGTTTGTCTTTGGGGGGGGGGGGGGTGAGGAAAGTCACCTCGACCACCTTGACCTCATCCTTGATCTCTACGATCGATGTTCAAAGTTAGATAATATTGTTGAGTATAAGTGACTCTTGACACCGGCTCTATCAATGGGCCTAGAGCACTCCAATTGGTGGCCAAATTCCCTCCCAAGCCTTGCCATCCTTCTGGCACACTATCAAACTGTGGGAATTGTACCGAAAAACCTCAATAGTGTGAGTGAAAGTCTTATAGATTCTACACCAATGTTGAGTCAGACCATAATCAACCAATAAATGCCTAAATTATTACACTTGGTACATGAGAGGGTCTTTGTATGGCAAGTTTACAAGATCCCTCTAAGGATTTGTAGCCCTTATCCTTGTTGGACTTCTTGGGCTTCTTCTGTGCCTCCTCCCCAAAGTCCTCTTTATTGTTGGTGTTGTCGTTCTTGGTATCTGAATTTGAATTCAAGTTCACTAACATGACCCTTTCCAATGGACTTGTTTGACTTCTTCACGTCTCCCTTTTTATGTTTCAAAAGCACCAAGTAGAGCTTGTTTCACAAAGTGACTCAAATCATGTGATCCCAAATCCTCCATAGCCAATGCATGATGAAGATCATGGTGTAACCCTTAGACATACATAGAGTGAAGCATTTCTCCTTTGGTCCAATAACACAATGTACAATGGATGAAGGTTCATGAATCCACAAGTCACAAAAATCTGGGTTTTACTCAAATTCCACTAGGGTGTCCAAGTCATTGAGTAAAATCACATTTGAGAGAGATAAACAATGTCCTTGAGGAGCAATGTGCTATTGAACCAATTCAAGACATGGAGCTCTTCTTTGCAATGATCTTTTTTGTTGATCAATGGATGATGAAGTAGTTGTTTGGGGGGTGTCAACATGCGGGCCTTGATGATAGCATGTAAAGATGTGATCTTGCTATATGTTGGATCATATTTGAGAACACTTATAATATTTTGTTAGTTGACCATGATGACATCCCTACTTCCCACAATAGTAACTTCATAATGCATGGCACACCATCTTTTGAGAAAAAGAGTGGTCACATTGTAGAGATCCTTAAGAAATCTTGTTAAAGTAAACAAAGGAAGTATGCAACAAGCTTGCAACTACTATTTGGGATTCTCCTAAGCTAGCTAGTCTTGTACAGGAATGCTTTTTGAAAGAAATGTTCTTGCACCCCCTCCAAGTGGAGTGCCATTGTGAATCAAGCATGATCATATCGGCATCATCTTTCTATGATCATGGTGGCAAAAGTACCAAATATAGAAGCGAGCTACAAAAGCATTTTGACATAGGCTTTCTTGCCTAGGTGGATAAGTCTTAAGCCATTTTATAGATTTATTAGCTTTGACGAGGTTTCTTCAATGTGGTTGGTGGATAAGGTTATATTTTCTCACTTGATATGGGATAACTTGGTACAGGTCAAAAAGAATATCCTATTTTGGAGGCAAGTTGGTAACATATGAAGTTGTGCCAAAAATAGTGGTATCCAAATTTGAGGATGGAGAGGTTGTGTTGGCCAGGGAAGTGGCCATTGGGATTGAACAGCAAGCTAGTGAACCTTTGTTCTGAGTGAGGGGGGTGTGGCATGAAGATGTAATGAGGGCCTAGTCACAATAGACATAGTGTTAGTAGCTAGTTTGTTTAATTTATGGTGAGTCATCAAAGGGATGCAATGGTTTGTGCACCAGGAGTAGCCATTTGTACATGCATAGATGATTTTGGTAGCCAAAGCATGTGGCAATTGTCATAATTCCCTTGTGCTTTGATAAGAGCCTTTGAAATCCATTGAGATGTGGATCATGGTTTATGATGGGACTAGCAATGTAGATGGACATATATTTGCTTTTCTTGCCATAGCTTGTGCTGTAAAGGGGGGCAAGGGAGCTTTTAGGATGCCATTTCCATTAAGTGGTGGATCTTGCATGCAACTCTTTTGTGGGAATGGTCATTTAATAGCTAGGTCAAGAGAGTTGTGGCTTTAGGTGCAAAGAGAAATTGAGACATAGGAGTGATCTAAGTAGGCTCAAATCTTCCTTGGGGCTAAATGTTGTGATCATGCATGCATCTGCCAACTATAGATGGATGTGCTTATCAACATAGTTGACATTATAGTTGGTTAAGAACTTGAATGTTTGTCCCAAAAGAATCTTAGTGCCACTCCCTTTAGAGTTTGAAAGAACATAAAAGAGAAGTGGGATACTTTCAATTTCAATAGTGATAGCCAATTTATGTTTTACCAATAATAAGTAAGGGAATCCTCCATAGGGATTCAAAATTTTATATGTGGGTTGCAAGTGAGTTTGGCCTAAGCTTTTCCAATAGTAGTAAGGAAGCATGTTATAATCCAAACCCTCATTAATAAGTGCATCAACCAAGATTGACTCAAGTGGATATGAAGATAAGCAATTGAAATCAAGGGCTCATCTTCCATCTCTAAATTGTTAATAGTGACAGCTCAAACATTTATGATGACAGAGCTAGTAGGACTTGGTCAAGAGTGCAATGTAGAAATGGGTTGTTTTCATTATTCACCATGGGTGTTCATGGGAGGGCTGTCCATGTCACTAATACTTCATTATTCTACTACCATTAAAATGGCCAATGGGGGTGACCATCCAGCATATCTAGCACTTGACATTCCCTGTCCTACTATGATTACACAAACGTGAAAGAGTCCAAGGCCTCAAAGTTTCGGTTTTTTCTTGTGGCTTTTAATCAAATAGAGCACTACAAGATCCCCTTTTTTTAAGGATCGTTGTTTGACATGCTTGTCAAATAAGGCCTTTTGTTAGGATTTCTTAACAAGTAGGGTGTGAGTGGCTAGTAGGCATGTTTCAATTAAGGGCTTGAGCTCTTGGAGGAAATGTTTCCAAACTCTAGTGCCTTTCTAGTGTTCTTTGCTATTGTACAAGCTAGGGACTTAAAACTCTTATAATCACATCCAAGTTCCGATTTTGGTTGCCAAGTACAAGAAGATTGCGCTAACTCTATGAGACGATAGAGTCTTAATATACTCAGATCCAACATAGTGATATGCTAATGTCATAGGTTTAACAGTCACATTGTATCAAAAGAAAGATTACCAAATGAACAATCATATACAATACTTAACCAAACAAGAAATGCTCATATATTCAAGTAGCACAGTCAATGTAAGGTGTGAAAAGCGTCATGGTGTCATAATGAGATGTTTCTAAGCACAAATTGACTTAGACAATGAAATGAGGTTCTTATACTTTTTGTTGACCTTCTGTAACCCTCTGTTGAGCTTCCGTAGAGCCTCTTTTCCTGCTCTATTCCTATTCTATTCTTAACTGTATGCCTTTGTAAGTGTTTTGTGGAGTGTATGCATGATTTTGGGGAAGTTTTCTAGCCTTGGAAAGAGGTGAATGAAAGTTCAAAAGAGCTTGAAGAAGTCAAAGAAGTAGCTGTTGAAGACTCAAGAGAAGACTAGAGTGAAGTGACAGTGATGAGCTATAAAGAGTCACTATAGTGGCTCTGGTGACCTTTCATATCAGATACACCTTTTGGAAGGGGCATCCACGACCAAATAAGGATTATTATGAGTGATTATTGATTATTGTAGTGAGAAAATAATCTACTATTAATAGATTGGCATATGGATTGAAGGGTGCTTTATTGTAGATGCATTGATTGATGGAGGCTCATGAGTAAACATAATGACAGATGTGACAATGAAGGATCTAGGATTGCAAGGAATGCAACCTACACAGTGGCTTATTAGATTGCAATGAAGGATCTAGGATTTCAAGGAATACAACCTACACAGTGGCTTATCAGATTGGCAAACCAAAGTAGAATCAAACCATTGGGCATTCTCCCATACATAAAGACAACCCTCATAGGAAGAGACTATTGGTTGACATATCTGGTGGTCAAATCAAATTCCTACAGAACCTCATACCCTCTACTGTTTGGAAGACCTTGGATTTTTGAAGCAAGAGCAAGGACATAGACTGGTTCAAAGGAACCCTAACCCTCGATAGAGGACCCAACAAAGTGGTGTTGAAGTTGTATGGATCGCAAAAAGGAAATGGATCCACATCTATCAAAGTCGTAAGAGACTCCTCCAATAAAGTAACAAATGGTACATTAGGGGACAAAAAGGCTATCAAATAGATCTTTCCCAAGAAAATAGCGGCACTGTCCGTAACAATGGCCACTGTAAGCCAATTACCAAAGGAAGTAAAATCTTTGTCTATGGGTGAATACCTCCTGCTTGAACCCAAATTGACTTCTGAAAACACCTCTGATAGTGAGATAGAAGCATGGATATGTTGTTCTCCTTGTTACATGGCAGTAGCAGAGAGCCAAAGATAGCGCCAGAGACAAAGAGAGAGAGAGAGAGAGAGAAGCAAAAGAAGAAGACAAAACTGAGAGCTTTTTCTTCTCTTACAGAGCTCCTACAAAGGTAGAGTCAGAGCCTGAAGAGGATGATGATGAACTTGAAGAAAAATATTATGAAAGCGAGACAGAAGAATCTATTCCATCTGAAGAAGGCATGGATGAAGAGGGAGTCTCAAAAGCTTCAGAAGCAGAAGACTTCATGCTATTGGATAGAATGACAATGGTGCCCTTTGGACTGGTAAATGGATATGTTCATATGCAAAACCTTTATAAGAAATGGATTAAGAAAAATAAGATGTCTTTTATCAATGGTTCTTGCTACCCTCATCTACCCTTTCCACTAGTAAATGGATCTTCTCATATGCAAAGTCTTTATAAGAAATGGATTAAGAAAAATAAGCTATCTTTTATTAGTGGTTCTTGCCACCCTCATCTACCCTTGCCAAGAAAGGATGATGATGATGCCCCTTGTCAACAAGCACCAGGCCCAAGGGCCCAACAGAATTTCGAGAGTCCCTGTTATATGACGTTCCTAGACACATCCTCAAAAGAGGAATCCTCGAGCTTCGAGGTAATTAATACCCAAACCAAATCCAAGATAGACGTGATACCATTTCAGCATGCCAAGGAGCAACCCAAGTCCTCACTGAAACAAGAAGTTGGATCTAGTGGGACATCAGAAGAAGACACCACCCCCTTGAAGGAGTCGGATCTGTACCCAAAAGCAGCCCATGGGACCTTCATCCGTGAAGTGGAAGGTCAAAAGCAATTGACATTCATGGATGCTGATGGTATTGAATGTCACCTAAAGGTGGGTCTAAATCTTCTAGAAGAGGAACTACTAGTCTTGCGAGACCTACTAAAGGAGAACTTAGACGTTTTTGCATGGTCCTATAAAGACCTAAAAGGGATTGATTCCACAATATATTAGCATCACATTGAATTGGAGCCTGATGCTAAACCAATACGACAACAATAGAGACGCATGAATCCAAAATTACTCCATCTTGGTGAAAGCAGAGCTGCCAAAGCTTTTGGAAGCCGATTTCATCTATTTAGGCTAATAGTGAATGGGTTTCACCCATCGTGGTCGTACCTAAGAAGAATGGGAAGCTTCGTATATATGTGGATTTCCACAAATTGAATTCCAAAACCAAGAAGGATCACTTTCCTATCCCTTTTATAGACCAACTGTTAGACACACTTGCAGGCCATGAGCTTTACTCCTTGTTAGATGGCTTCAATGGATACAACCAAGTGCAGATAGCAGAAGAAGATCAATACAAAACAATCTTCGCCATAGAATGCAGAACCTATGCTTATAGGGTGATGTCGTTTGGGTTGTGCAATGCCCCTGCTACCTTCCAAAGAGTCATGATGGACGCATTCCAAAATCATCTACACGACTTTATTGAGGTATATTTGGATGACTTCTGTGTTTACAGTTTGATCCTTAAACATTGGGGACATTTGGACGCTTTGATCGATGCCAGGAGTATGGGATCTCCCTCAACCCCAACAAATGCATATTTCGAGTCTCTTCTGGAGTTCTATTGGGCCACATTGTCTCTACACAAGGGATATCAATAAACTCTCCAAATATTGAGAAGATCGCAGCCTTAACAACACCAACCAACCTCAAATAGTTGAGGGGATTTCTAGGCCATGTAGGCTACTATAGAAGGTTCATAGCCCATTTTGCAACAAAGACAACCCCCCTACATAAGCTTCTAAGGAAAGATGCGGAGTTTATTTGGAGAGAAGAATGTGAAAAAGCCTTAAGCACTCTGAAGTAGTGTCTGATTAAGGCACCCATCCTGCAATCTCCTGATTGGACGAAGAGTTCCATGTACACACTGATGCATCAGTTGAAGGCTTAGGTGTAGTCCTATGCCAGAAGGGATCCTCGAAGCTCGATCAACCCATTTATTATGCAAGCAGAAATATCACTATCAGAGAGTGGAACTATACATTGGCAGAGCTGGAGTACTTGGCAATGGTATTTTCCCCAGAGGAGTTTCACCACTACCTGATGTCAACTCATTTTAAATTTTATGTGGATCATGAGGCCTTGTCCTTGCTAATGAACAAAGCATATGTAAAGGGAAGAATGATGAGATGGGTCCTTCTATTCGAGGATTTTAACTTTAAGGTAATCACCAAACCTAGTTGCTCCCATGTTCTGGCTGATCATCTATCGCGTATCCCAGAGAATGCAGACGAGGAGTAGGATGATCCAAACCTCCCTGTTGCTTCCTTGTTTCTAGTCGAAACAGTTACCCCATTGTACACAGACATCACCAACCTACTGGCAACCCAACAATATCCTCATGGCATCTCTAGTCGGGAAAGGAAGAAGCTTTTGTTAGAATCAACCCCATACACCATGTTAGGCGGTGCACTGTACAAGAAAGGCAAAGATGAAGTGTTCAGAAGATGTGTTGTAGAAGATGAGATTGGGATTATTCTAAAGCCTTGCCATGACGAGCCATATGGAGGCCACTTTGTAGGAGAAGCAACAGCCAAAAAGGCTATGTTAGCAAGATATTAGTGGCCCACCCTCCATAAGGATGCCTATGACTACAGTAAGCAATGTGATGTATGTCAACGGGGATACGAAAACCTACCAAATCTAGTGCCATTCCCCTGCAATCCATTCTTCCCTTGAAGCCGTTCGAGAAGTGGGGAATTGATTTTGTGGTTCCCATTGATATGCCAACCAGAAGGAAGTAGAATAGATACATCTTGGTCTGTATAGACTATGTAACAAAGTGGTGTGAAGCTAAAGCTCTCTGAAGCGAGACGATGGTAATAGTGTGTTATTGTTCATGTATGAAAACATCATCACCCATTTTGGAAGTCCCCTAGAGTATGTCAGTGACCGACGTACCCACTACTTCCTCAATAAGATCATGGAAGAGTTGACAAAACTATACAACATCTGTCATTGTAAGTCCACACCCTATTACCCCAAAGCCAATTGCCAAGTCGAAGTTACCAATCACATCATCTGCTTGATTCTGACCAGAACGATAGCCACACATCATCGTGATTTGGATGATTGACTTATAGAGGCCCTCTAGGCATGTAGAACCTCCCATAAGGTGGTTACATGACAAACTCCTTTCCAATTGATATATGGAACAAAAGCCATCTTTCCTATTGAACTCGAGCTACCCTCTCTGTGTGTGGCCATCAACGAATACTTGGGAGATGATGAGTCCCTACAATGCCATCTTTTGCACTTGGAGTGTCTCAATGAGATCCACAAGATGGCCCTACAGTGCATGGAGCCACGCAAGCTCGTAGAAAAGTCTATAATGACAGCTTCATCAAGCAGGAGTTCAAGGAAGGCAACTTAGTCCTCGTTCATGATTCTCGATTTGGAAAGTTTCCTGGAAAGCTTCA
The DNA here is from genome assembly GCF_053477565.2 of Lygodium microphyllum. Taxonomy (NCBI): domain Eukaryota; kingdom Viridiplantae; phylum Streptophyta; class Polypodiopsida; order Schizaeales; family Lygodiaceae; genus Lygodium; species Lygodium microphyllum. Next base: position 148,549,638 of record NC_141147.1, on the reverse strand, counting down.
ACAACGATGGATGGGCCCTCATAAGGTACTTGCCATCAATCCGAATGGCTTAGTCCAAGTCCAAACAGTCGATGCTTCGGATGATCCCTTCCCTATTAATGGCTATCGCCTCAAGAAGTATTACCCCCTGGGGATCCTGACAATCACCGTCAATAACTTCCTCAATCTTTGCACAATGGTCAAGACGGCTTTGCCTAATGCTCCTAATAACCCTCTTGCTAATCCTGATGATATGGCTTCCCCGTGATAGCCCCTCACAGCCACCTTCCCCTTCCCCTGGGTTTCCTTTCCATCTGATGAAACAAAGGTAGCGAGGATGGTTCTGATACATGGCATTCCTACCATTGGATGCTTCAAATACAATAAGGAAAAAAAACAAACAAACAAATTAAAAATATATTGGTTATGGGAGAAAAGGACTTCGGTCCTTATCATGGCAACCTATTCTTCGGGAAAAGGTGGAAACACCCTCGGGAGTAGGGTAAAAGAAAAGAAAAAAAAACAATAAAATAAAATAAATTTGATATGGGAGAAAAGGAAGCAATTCTCTATCATAGCAGGCTTCATTCCGAGAAAAGGTGGCACACATCCTTGGACAGGAAGTTGGCTGTGGAAAAGGTGGTAACACCCCACAGTCCAGGATAGCCGAAACATCAGTAGACACTTTTTTAGAAGAAATTCCAAAGCCACCTCCCTTGGTGTGCTATCTCTGGTCTCCCCGCAACCCCGCAGAACATGTGATTCACTAACACAGATGACATGATATCTGGAAAATCTACATTACCTGAGCTTTCATCCTAACAGGATGGGGCTATGAGTATGGGTTGCCCTCTTTATTTTTCAATAGAGCTAAGATAGAGGGTGGTGTGAGTGACCAGCCCTTTCCCTTCAATTCAAATGAGAGGTGAACTGTGTGGAATGGAGGGTTGCATGCACAGGATGGGCCTCTCAATCCACAATGAATGATATGTTCCTGTGCACTACACTCTAAGGCTCCCTAGCCTTTCTTCTCGCATTGTATGCCAGCACAGGGTGGGATACACTACTACACCATCAAATGCACACAAGGCATTCAACATTTGCACAAGCAATTGTGAGGATAACAATAATGGGTGTAAGGATTGGGTTGCCCTCCTGTATTCTCAAATAAAGTGTCAATCAGAGGGGATATCCTCAAAACAATCATCGGGAGGTGAGATTGAGGGACATTATGACACTTGGTACAAGATATATTTTCATTTCCCTATGCACCCACAGGATGGGTCTTTGCAATCATCACAGGACACGCCACCCTGTTCTGTACACTGCACCATAAGGCTCCTTGGCCAGACGGGGTTGGACACACTTATGCACCATCAATTGTGCACCCTGGCATACTTCTTATGTCCCATTTCCCTTGTTGATTTCTAAATCGGGTGTACGTTATGGGGTTCTCTGTGAGATTCATCGAGTGATGCACGTTTTGCGACGAGTGACTGTTCTTTTCCTCCCATTTGAGTGACTATGTACTGAGTGCAATATCCTTCATCATCACCCAAATTCTTGCATCTTCATAAACAAAGATGCCTCCCTGGGTGCTGCTGCCTGGTCCCTGTTGTGTTGGATATATGATGTGAAGACATCTTGGTACCTCTTGCAGCCGACTGTGACACAAGACGCAATGTCAACAATCAACCACAATGCTTAGCAAACTGGGCCAAGTTTTTCTAACCCTATACCTTCTATTTGTAAGTGATGGTAATTTTTTAAGTGTGAGGACATTAACGTACAATCCGATGAACGTCTTGTGTTAATGCAGAGTCATTTCACCCTACCTAGTAAGGTTTTAAGTGTAGGGATACATCCCTACGCGTCTACCGAGCATACATCTTCCATATGTCATTCACAGAATTGGCATATATCCCATGTCTTCACTTTAACTTAATGGGTTCCTTGCCCACCCACCAGCCCTTGTCTCCCTTACCTATGAGGCCGTCCAATCGTTATTTTTCTTTACACGGCATTTTGGTCATTTTCTATGTGAACACACCCTAAGTTTACAAAAACCCAAATCCAACCTTATAGCCATGTGTATCCCTTTAAATTGTACCTTTTTACCACCCCTTGTTCCGAGCAATGGATTAAAAGTTATTAATTTTTAAAGCAATTCCTGCACATTGGACGTTTTCCATGCAAACGCTCCTTTATTATTTTAGAATGTTGATCTGATGTAACACCCTTGTCCTACACCTTCCATATGACTTTTTCCTTTTAACACTTTGTCATTCAAACGTACGGTTTGTGCATTATTAATTTTTGTGGATTTTCGTATCTTTTTCGTGCGTGTTTTTGTCCTTTTCTATGAGAGCCTACGTTATCAAGACCATAGGATCTGAAAATGATCCTGATGGAACTGGCTCCTATTTCAACTTGCAGACTTTCTCCTCTAGTGTAGATGTATTCAAGGGGCCGCCACTTCCAGTTCTCGTAGCAAGATGATCCAATTGAAGCAAGTGGCCCTTGATGAATACTCAGAATAAATTTAGTAGATCTCCCAAGAGAATAGTAATGGAGACTAGGCCCCACATAGTCTATGTCTCCAAACTTATTGGAACTACTTGTGAAGAGGACTACACCTCAGCTTTTGATGTTGGTTGGTTCTCTTGTGCCCTTGCAGGTATTTTTGGCTATGGGTTTTGCTTCACAACGGCACCTTCCACTCTTATGGCTCTTGACTCTAGTATACTAATTAGCTCTAGATCCCTCATCATTGCCGATTCCTTTGTCATCCACTCAACCACCTGGTGGTAAAGTTTCTCATGTTCACAGCCTAGGACATTCTTGTGGGCTTCTTTGCTATTCCTTTTAGATTTTTACCTGACCGGGGAACCATATTGGCTTCCAACTCAAGGAGCTCTTTGATCTCCACCATATTGATAGATGGCAAGGGATTTCGCTCTAGGTTTTTCCGTTTTTGAGCATCATATTGTTAGGATTCTAGAACTAGTGTCCTTCCCATATACAAAAGAAACATTGTTTATTTGAGGGGTTGTAGTATCCTCTTTTGCCTCCTTGATTCCTTTTATATCCCCCACATCCCATGTTGGGAGATGGGTAATCCTATTGTGTGTAAGCCACTACTATCGATGGAGAGGGGATATTACAATGGGGAGGATGTGCTTCTCCTACACCTTCTAGTGGAGGCTGTGATCCTCATACGTCTCACCATGCCCTAGGATGTCCCATCTGAATCCAAGTATTGTATTTGTAGTTGGTCACCAAATGACCCGGAATATTGCACTTGGTATACCAAAGGGTTTTGACTGCAGGTTTTTGAGTGCACTCTCAGGGTTTGCATTCCTTGCCCTTCCTCTTGGAATTTGTGGGCTTCTGGTATTCCTCATCCTCAAAGTCCTCTTTCTCAATGCTATTCTCATCCTCTAGGTTTGAATCCTTATCAAAGTCACTAGATTCCATATGATGAGGTTTATAAGCAAATTTAGCTAATTTTGATTCATTTTTTTACTTTTTCTTAGCCATAAACATCTCAACATGAAAAACACGCTAATAGAAATATTTCAAATTATTACCAAATAGATCTTATGAAGGCAAAGCTTTACGAATATCCTAGTTGAAGCCTTGCATGTATAGGAAGTGCAACATTTCACTAGTGGGTTGGGTGTTTTGGGGCATTCTTCCTTTCAAAACTTTAAATGAGTTGTATAGCTCTGGATTGTAGCATCACCTTGTTCACATCAATGACTTGAATACAAACACCTTATGGGTGGGATTTACTTAGGCTAGAAAATTAACCATATATGCCACCTAAAATTGCCTAAGGAAGGCATTCGGGTCCTCAACTGATGAGCCAAAAATTTTCAAATTTGGACCCATGCTTAGGCATCCATCTAAGTATAGATTGGAATACCACAAGGTGGAACAAGTAAAACCATAACCGGTTTAGCTAACACAAACAGTCGCCTTGCTAACTTTAAAGGTATCATAGGAGCAAATGATGGACCAAGAAGCACATCTTGAGATGTGGAACATAGCAAGAGCATTGTTAACAGGGCTAGGAAGTGGACTTTTCCACTTGGAACTCATCATTCCATTGAGGAATGAAGTACCCTAAGGAGGTGGAATCCAATGTCATTGCTCACACTTAAATTGCTATGAAAACATAGGCTAGTTGTCCTCTACTAGACCTTGAGAGCACATGTGCATGCAGAGAGACCTACGTGCATGGAAAATCAGCATGGTGTGACCATGTGTAATTGGGTTCAAGTTTTGGTTGTGGCCGTTAGGTGCAAGTGGATTACACCAACTTTCAGGGATGATAGACTCAACATACTTAGACTTGACACATTGATATGCTAGCATCACAAGTCTAACAATCACCACATATCGAAAGAAAGACTACCAAATGAACAATCATAGACAATACTTAATCAAAGAAGAAATTCTCATATATTCAAGTAGCATAGTCAATGTAAGGTTTACAAAGCATCATAGTCTTACAATAGTTCCAACCACATACTGACTCAGGCAATGAAATACATTCCAAAGGGTAATCACTCAAAGAATTGCAAGGCATAGACTAGATGATCATGGCTACCCTCACAATGATACAATGAGATTAAATGGGAAGATATGGAGCAGTGTACATAGGGGTGAGTTGGCTCTATACTCCTTCCAACAATAGTGAGGTGTGTGTGTGTGTGTGTGTGTGTGTGTGTGTGTGTGTGTGTGTGTGTGTGTGTGTGTGTGTGTGTGTGGAATACTCATCGATTCCTTTCTTCTCTTTTTATAGCCTTTTTTGGCTATGGTGTCTTGAAGTCCTGCCACTATCTTTAGCTAGAGCACCTCCTTTTGTTGTTGCACTGCTATTGTCAATGTATTGGTTGCTACTTTTAGCAACCAATTTGCCTCATCCATCATGTGCTTGATAACTCTATGAGAATGATAGCATCTACAGCATATGTAAGTCAGAATGGAGTTCAATTTTATAGGCTATCCAATAGGCCCACAGTGTTGCCATGAGCTTATGATCCCAGTCTAAACACAATACTAAGACAATTTTTTCCAATACACTAATGAGAACTTTACTTGTGGCTTCTTTCCTAGCCATTCCCTAGGAGGTAATATAGACTAAACTTCCTACGAATGACTAGAAACATAGATAATAGGTGCTTAGTCACTTCATTCAAGAAGTGTGTCCCATGCTCACCAACAATTTTTATGGGGCAATCAAATCGTGAGATAACTTTCTCCAAGAGAAATTGTGCAATGGTTTGTGCATAACTACCCTACCATTTAGTCATGTAATATGTGGATACTATGATGTATCAAGCTTTTAGATATTTTGCGGCGAGGCTAATCGGTCCCATGAAGCCTATATCGCATTTCTCAAGGGATTGGCATGCAATTATTTGTGTGATCTCCATTTTATTCTTTCAAATAGGTAAGTTCATGTGTTAGTACTCATCACAGTGTTTGACAAATTTGGTCACATGTTTAAAGAGGATGTGACACTATAATTGATCTTGGAGTACTTTTTGGGCTATGGTGTTTGTGTCAAAATATCCTCCAATTATGCCAACATTGGTCTTGCAACACATTCTCAATTCCATGCTCACAAATGCACTACCTAAAGAGATCATCCTACCCCAAATGATATAGCTGATCTACAATCAATTGGTAGGTTTGGGTCTTAATTAGGAGGCATGTCTGTCAAGATTTCTCGATTAGTCGTTCTGGTAGGCTTTGCTCAAGGATATGTACAATGTCATTAGCCCAATGAGATGTGAAGTCAGCCTTAAAGAGCTGAGGTTCCTAGTGGATGTTGAAAAAATGACCATCATGGAGTTGTTCATTAAAATCCCCATGGCCTTTTCACCACTAGTAGTCACTTGAGATAAGTGATCAACAATAAATTTTTGTTTCCCTTTGCATACTAAAATGGAGAAGTCAAACTCAAACAACAATAAAAGCCACTAGCAATGTGCATATGGCACATGGTTTATCTACAAGGTACAATAGTGCTTGATGGTCAAGAAATAAGGTGAAAGGTGTAGCAAGGAGATAATGGAAAAACGTTTTTACAGTGTTAACCATCGCTAAGCTATCTCTTTTGAAGGTGGATTAGTTCATCTCTACCTTGATGAGTTGGTGAGTAGCAAAGCTCAGTGGGAAATCCATATTATGCTCATTTGACTGGCATACCAATGTGCCAATAGAAATTTTAGAGGCATCAATATGTATATGGAATCTACGATACATGGAAGGTTATGGTCCAATTTGGGGCTTGTAAGATAGGAGCAGTCATAAGAGCCTTACTTAATATTTTTTAGAAAGGTTAGCATTCCTCCATCTAGGTCCAAGTAATCACTAGCCTGTAGAGTGGTCATGCAATGGTAGTATAGTTTAACACTTGGTATGGCCAAGAAAGCATTGCACCCCCTTTAGGTTGGTGGGTGGAGAAATATCCATGATAACTTTGATTTTAGTAGTGTTCATTGCAATCCCATTTTTGGGTACAACATGGCCTAAGATTATACCATGCTTAACCTAGAATTAACACTTAAGGGGACTCAAGGATAGGTTATATTATATATATCTTCCAAAGACTAGGCAAAGCATGTCAAGGTGTTCTACCCAATGAGTGAGCATACAAATCATTGACAAACATCTTGAGCCACTTCCACAACATGTCCTTGAAGATAGTACACATGAGCCTCTAAAATATTATAGGTGCATTAATCACCCCAAAAGGCATGACTATATAAGTGAATACCCCCCATTCAGTGTCAAGGGTAGTATTTGGTCTATCATCCAGGTGGACTTGCACCTAATTATATCCTAAAAACCTATCTAAGAATATGTAATCCTCCTTACTTGCTACTCCAATCATATGATCAATGTATGGTAGGGGGTAATGATCTCTTTAGTTGCAACATTCAACTTATTGTAATTAATGGATACACAAATTTTCTTATTCTTTTTTAGTACCACAATGAGCAATGATACCAATCAGTACGATCAATTTTATAGATGAATCCCACTTTCAATGACTCTCAAATGTTCATAGGCCAACTAACTCTTCTATGAGTGCCAAATCCAAGGTAGCGAGAATGTGCATCCAATCTTACTTATTCTCAAGAGAAAAAATGTATTG